>NC_068455.1:14719909-15022409 GCF_023373465.1 Oncorhynchus keta | reverse complement strand
TTGTGGTGGTTGTTGTGGTTGTCATTGTGGTTGTCATTGTGGTTGTCATTGTGGTTGTCATTGTGGTTGTCATTGTGGTTGTGGTTGTCATTGTGGTTGTTGTTGTCATTGTGGTTGTTGTTGTTGTTGTCATTGTGGTTGTTGTCATTGTGGTTGTTGTTGTTGTGGTTGTTGTTGTTGTCATTGTGGTTGTTGTTGTACTCACAGAGCCTGAGCCAGTCCCATCGGTCGTCCCACTTGGTCATCATCTCCTTCTTCTTCTCCATCAGCTGGATCAGTTTCTCCTTGATCTGAGGGAGAATACAGATGACAGCAACATGGATGGTCAATTGAGTTCAGTGTTTAAATGAGGTAGTCACAAGATGTAGAAAAATCCACATACTGTATCTGAAAAAATGTCAAGTGGCCCCAGGGTCTTTCCCAATTCCTTTCCTTGATTCCTTGCATACCCTCTCCTCGCCTCCTTCTCAAAACACATTGGAGGAGAAGGTCTGAGGGAAGGCAAAGGCGAGGAGATAGGATGCAAAGAATTGATATAGAGTCCTGGTGTTCCTCACCTCAGCAGAGTATTTGTGTTTGCATGCCAGCAGAGCCTTGCCGTGCGCCACACAGTCAGAGAACTTTGGTCCACGCTGGTCGATCTCAGACCTGATCCCCTGGTGGTACTTCATAAGAAGCTCTACTGATGACACATCCCTGAGGAGAGAAAGTTAGATGATAACAGGTTGTTTCTACCTATTTCTCTCCATTCTCTATCACTCCATCTCTCCAGCCTCTATCTCTCTAGCCTTTCTCTCCAGCAGCCTCTTTCTCTCCAGCCTCTCTCTCCATCCTATATCTCTCTATCCTCTAACTCGCTCTAGCCTCTATCTCTCTCTTGCCTCTATCTCTCATCCCTTTATCTCTCGTTCCTTTATCTCTCCTTCCTTTATCTCTTCATCCTCTAACTCTCTCTTGCATCTATCGCTCTATTGCCTCTCTCTCTACTCTATCCTCTATCTATCTCCCCATCCTCTATCTCTCTATCGTCTATCACTTCATCGTTATCTCTCTCTCTCTCCATCTCTCCATACTCTCTCTTCATCCTCTCTCACCCTCTATCTCTCAATCATCTCTCTCCATCCTCTCTCTTTCCAACCTCTATCTCTCCAGCCTCTCTCTCCAGCCTCTCTCTCCAGCCTCTCTCTCCAGCCTCTCTCTCTCCATCATATATATCTTTATCCTCTAACTCTCTCTTCATCCTCTATTCTATCTCAATATCCTCTCTCTTTCCTTTATCTCTCCTTCCTATATCTCTCTTCATCCTCTATCTCCTCATACTCTCTCTATCCATCCTCTCTCTCTCCATTCTCTCTCTCTCTCTCCATCCTCTATCTCACTGTACTCTCTTTCTCTATCTCTTCATGCTCTATTCAATTCAACTCAAGGACTTTATTGGCATGGGAAACATGTGTTAACATTGCCAAAGCAAGTGAGGTAGATAATGTACAAAAGTGAAATAAACAATAAAAATGAACAATAAACATTACACATACAGAAGTTTCAAAACAATAAAGACATTACAAATGTCATATTATGTATATATACAGTGTTTTAACTGTGCAAATGGTTAAGGGTACACAAGGGAAAATAAATAAGCATAAAATGGGTTGTATTTACAATGTTGTTTGTTCTTCACTGGTTGCCCTTTTCTTGTGGCAACAGGTCACAAATCTTGCCACTGATGGCACACTGTGGTATTTCACCCAGTAGATATGGGAGTTTATCAAAATTGGGTTTGTTTTCTAATTCTTTGTGGATCTGTGTAATCTGAGGGAAATATTTGTCTCTAATATGGTCATACATTGGACAGGAGGTTAGGAAGTGCAGCTCAGTTTCCACCTCATTTTGTGGGCAGTGAGCACATCGCCTGTCTTCTCTTGAGAGCCATGTCTGCCTGCGGCGGCCTTTCTCAATAGCAAGGCTATGCTCACTGAGTCTGTACATAGTCAAAGCTTTCCTTAAGTTTGATTCAGTCATAGTGGTCAGGTATTCTGCCGCTGTGTACTCTCTGTTTAGGGCCAATAGCATTCTAGTTTGCTCTGTTTTTTTGTTAATTCTTTCCAATATGTCAAGTAATTATCTTTTTGTTTTCTCATGATTTGATTGGGTCGAATTGTGTTGCTGTCCTGGGGCTCTGTGGGGTGTGTTTGTGAACAGAGGCCCAGGACCAGCTTGCTTAGGGGACTCTTCTCTAGGTTCATCTCTCTGTACGTGATGGCTTTGTTATGGAAGGTTTGGGAATCGCTTCCTTTTTGGTGGTTGTAGAATTTAACGTCTCTTTTCTGGATTTTGATAATTAGTGGGTATCGGCCTCATTCTGCTCTGCATTCATTATTTGGTGTTTACGTTGTACACTGAGGATATTTTTGCAGGAATCTGCATGCAGTCTCAATTTGGTGTTTGTCCCATTTTGTGAAATCTTGGTTGGTGAGCGGACCCCCTCTATCTCTCTCTGCTCTCTTTCTCCACCCTCTCTCTCTCCACCCTCCATCCTCTATCGCTCTCTCTCCACCCTCTCTCTCCACCCTCTCTCTCCACCCTCTCTCTCTCCACCCTCTCTCGCTCCACCCTCTCTCGCTCCACCCTCTCTCGCTCTATCCTCTATTGCTCTCTGCTCTCCATCCTCTCTCTCTCCATCCTCTCTGCTCTCTCTCTCCACCCTCTCCCTCTCCACCCTCTCTCTCTCCACCCTCTATCGCGCTATCCTCTATCGCTTTCTCTCCACCCTCTCTGCTCTCTCGCTCCACCCTCTCTCGCTCCACCCTCTATCGCTCCACCCTCTATCGCTCCACCCTCTATCGCTCCACCCTCTATCGCTCCACCCTCTATCGCTCTCTGCTCTCCATCCTCTATCTCTCTCTGCTCTCTTTCTCCACCCTCTCTCTCTCTATCCTCTATCGCTGTATCCTCTATCGTTCTATCCTCTATCGCTCTATCCTCTATCTCTCTCTGCTCTCTTTCTCCACACTCTCTCTCTCCATCCTCTATCTCTCTCTGCTCGCTTTTTCCACCCTCTCTCTCTCTCTATCCTCTATCTCTCTCTGCTCTCTTTCTCCACCCTCTCTTTCCATCCTCTATCGCTCTATCCCTCTCTCTCCATCCTGTCACCCAAATAGCAGCTCAACTGATGGCATGTCCCTGGGGAGAGGTAGAAAGGTTATCATCTAACTTTATCGCTCTCTCTCTCCATCCCCTCACCCCTCCATATTGCCTGTCCACTCTCCTCCATTTCCTATTGTGTAGTCATGAAGATGCTTTTCCATGCATATATTCAGTATGAGCAGGAATTAAACCCACAGCTGTGGTGTTGCCAACACCTGGCTCCAACGGAGACATGGGACCCCCTTGCCTCCCCCCACAGTCTTGGCTGCACTAGCTAGCTAGAATGTATGTCAACAGTCGGTCACAAGAGTTTACCGTGGTTTCTCCTGTGTCTCTATTTGCTGTATGGTGCTCTCCATCCAGGCCATCAGGTCTCGGACCATGGTGAAGAAGCGGAACTTGTCAGCTGTCTCCTCCAGGCGTTTCCTGCGGCCGTCACAGGCATCCAGTAGAGCCTTCCAGGCCTCCACCACCTCCTTCTCCTGGGCCTGGATCTCTGTAGCCTGGTCCCCAGCATACTGGGCGTGCAGACGGGCCGCTGTCTCCTGGAACTGCTGCACCTGGTGGGGGAGAAGGAGGGAGGTGGAGGTGCTTTTTCTATATCTATAAAACATGATACTGTTATACTATGGTGGTGACAGAGAGAAACCTGAATGTAGAAGACTTTCATGCCCTCTAAGTTAGATGCTGTTCTTTTCTTTATGGCCCTTTGAGCCGGATTTGAACAACTCCAATCACAACTGGGGTTCAGGGATATTGCAATGTGTTGCTACAGGGAGCCCTGCATACACAAACAAATGCGGTCTTTAGCTCCACCCATCAGACCAGACTGTGGTGTACATTTTTAGCTTTGCTTTACCTCGGGGTGCTTTTCAGTCTTTATTGTTGCTGTTTTTTTTATCCTCATGTTTGTTGTGTAGTAAATATTTCAGTTTTTATTTTCATTAGTTTTTATTCGTTTTTTTCATGATGCACATTGAGTTGCATTTCATGTCTGAAATGTGCTGTATAAATAAATCTTGATATGATTACTCACCTTGATATAACTTGAACTGTACAGTCGTGGCCAAACGTTTTGAGAATGACACAAATATTCATTTTCACAAGGTTTGCTGCCTCAGTGTCTTTAGATATTTTTTGTCAGATGTTACTATGGAATACTGAAGTATAATTACAAGCATTTCATAAGTGTCAAAGGCTTTTATTGACAATTACATGAAGTTGATGCAAAGAGTCAATATTTGCAGTGTTGACCCTTCTTTTTCAAGACCTCTGCAATCCGCCCTGGCATGCTGTCAATTAACTTCTGGGCCACATCCTGACTGATGGCAGCCCATTCTTGCATAATCAATGCTTGGAGTTTGTCAGAATTTATGGGTTTTTGTTTGTCCACCCGCCTCTTGAGGATTGACCACAAGTTCTCAATGGGATTAAGGTCTGGGGAGATTCCTGGCCATGGTCCCAAAATATCAATTTATGTTCCCTGAGCTACTTAGTTATCACTTTTGCCTTATGGCAAGGTGCTCCATCATGCTGGAAAAGGCATTGTTCATCACCAATCTGTTCCTGGATGGTTGGGAGAAGTTGCTCTCGGAGGATGTGTTGGTACCATTCTTTATTCATGGCTGTGTTCTTAAGCACAATTGTGAGTGAGCCCCATCCCTTGACTGAGAAGCAACCCCATACATGAATGGTCTCAGGTTGCTTTACTGTTGGCATGACACAGGACTGATGGTAGCGCTCACCTTGTCTTTTTTACGGATGCCCCAAACAATTGGAAATGGGATTCATCAGAGAAAATGACTTCTTCAGCAGTCCAATCCCTGTACCTTTTGCAGAATATCAGTCTGTTCTGGAGAGAAGTGGCTTCTTTGCTGCCCTTCTTGACACCAGGCCATCCTCCAAAAGTCTCCACCTCAGTGTGCGTGCAGATGCACTCACACCTGCCTGCTGCCATTCCTGAGCAAGCTCTGTACTGGTGGTGCGCAGCTGAATCAACTTTAGGAGACGGTCCTGGCGCTTGCTGGACTTTCTTGGGCGCCCTGAAGCCTTATTCACAACAATTGAACCGCTCTCCTTAAAGTTCTTGATCCGATAAATGGTTGATTTAGGTGCAATCTTACTGGCAGCAATATCCTTGCCTGTGAAGCCCTTTTTGTGCAAAGCAATGATGACGGCACGTGTTTCCTTGCAGGTAACCATGGTTGACAGAGGAAGAACGATGATTCCAAGCACCACCCTCCTTTTGAAGCTTCCAGTCTGTTATTCGAACTCAATCAGCATGACAGAGTAATCTCCAGCGTTGTCCTTGTCAACACTCACACCTGTGTTAACGAGAGAATCACTGACGTGATGTCAGCTGGTCCTTTTGTGGCAGGGCTGAAATGCAGTGGAAATATTTGGGGGGAGATTCAGTTCATTTACATGGCAAAGAGGACCTTTGCAATTAATTGCAATTCATCTGATCACTCTTTGTAACATTCTTGAGTATATGCAAATTGCCATCATACAAACTGAGGCAGCAGACTTTGTGAAAATGTATATTTGTGTCATTCTCAAAACTTTTGGCCACGACTGTACATGGCTGTACACTAGCGCCATCTCTAGTCAGCATAATATCTCTTAGTCTTAATGCTGCCTCTCCTGTAGACCTCTCAACTCCAGGCCAAACAGGAAGTATGGGGTTAAGGTGTACCTGTTTTCCCAGGGCGCTGATGTCCCTCTCGAAGGCGGCGTGCATGCGGTGGAAGGTATCTGCCTTGCTGAAGTCTTCTCCCAGGTCAGCAGGAATCTCATTTAGTTTCTCCTGGATTTGAGACACCAGCTCCTTCCCATCATCGAAGTACCTGAGAACGACAGCTGACCCGTCAGACCACACTGTGGTGTACACATACTTCTGTCAGAAGTCAGATCTCAAACATCTATGAAATGTCTAAATGTTTTTTTGTGTTTGTCTTGTTTTGGAGCCTAGGCATACAAAGCCAAAAACAGTTAGTGGCATTGATGAACCATTTGCGGTCATTTGTGTGCAAACTGACTTGAGCAGGTTGTGTGCAGACTGACTTGAGCAGGTCGTGGGAGGCCTGTAGGAGCTGAACTCGGGTGTCTATGAGTTCCAGCAGGTCAGCCCAGCTCTCGTTGACGCTGTCCCTCCAATCAGCCATGGCAGCAGCCTCCGTGTGGCCCGCCTTGATCAGCTCATCTATCGTCTGGTTCACATAGTCCACCCTCTCCTGTCCCACCATCCCTGTCTCCCGGGAAAAGTCACGGAACTTGTCCCTCAGGATCTGGACGTTTTTGATTTGGAGAAGGAAACGGAAAATAAAATCATCTTAAAAATGTGAAGATAATAAATCAATTATAAGATCGTGGATATACGTCATAAGAATACAGAATATTACAGAGAGAACTAATACAAGGTGGGACTTCATGCTTGGACCATTCTCTATCCCTTCAGCTACCTAGAACTTTACATTTATTTGTTAGTTTTCCCCCAGCTTCAGTACTCCTGGGAAGCTCATTGAAGCCCTCCAGAGGTCCTAGACCTCCCTCCCATCCTCCTCACTGTAACATGGTCCAGGTCCTGTCCCATCTCCTGTGAGGAGGCCACCACATCCCTCCCTCCCTCCCTCCCATTCTCTCCCTCCCTCCTCACTGTAACATGGTCCAGGTCCTGTCCCATCTCCTGTGAGGAGGCCACTGTAACCACGTCCCTCCCTCCCTCCCTCCCATCCTCTCCCTCCCTCCTCACTGTAACATGGTCCAGGTCCTGTCCCATCTCCTGTGAGGAGGCCACCACGTCCCTCCCTCCCTCCCATCCTCTCCCTCCCTCCTCACTGTAACATGGTCCAGGTCCTGTCCCATCTCCTGTGAGGAGGCCACCCACGTCCCTCCCTCCCTCCCATCCTCTCCCTCCCTCCTCACTGTAACATGGTCCAGGTCCTGTCCCATCTCCTGTGAGGAGGCCACCACGTCCCTCCCTCCCTCCCTCCCATCCTCTCCCGCCCTCCTCACTGTAACATGGTCCAGGTCCTGTCCCATCTCCTGTGAGGAGGCCACCACATCCCTCCCTCCCTCCCATCCTCTCCCTCCCTCCTCACTGTAACATGGTCCAGGTCCTGTCCCATCTCCTGTGAGGAGGCCACCACATCCCATCCTCCCCCTCCTCCTCCCTCCCATCCTCCTCTCCCTCCCCCTCCCTCCTCACTCCCTCCCTCCTAACATGGTCCAGGTCCTGTCCCATCTCCTGTGAGGAGGCCACCACATCCCTCCCTCCCTCCCTCCCTCCCTCCCATCCTCTCCCTCCCTCCTCACTGTAACATGGTCCAGGTCCTGTCCCATCTCCTGTGAGGAGGCCACCACGTCCCTCCCTCCCTCCCATCCTCTCCCTCCCTCCTCACTGTAACATGGTCCAGGTCCTGTCCCATCTCCTGTGAGGAGGCCACCACGTCCCTCTCAGCGATCCAGTGCTCCAGATCCTCCACCTCTCGGCTCAGCAGGAAGTGATGATAGACATGGTCCAGCTTCCTCCTGCGGTCTTCTGCCAAGTCCTTCAGACCAGCGTACTGTTTATCCACCTGGCCCTGACGACGGATGATAGATTCACTATGGGGAGAGAGGGAGAGAGAGCGAGAGAGGGAAAGAGAAAGAGAGAAAGAGAATGAGACAGAGAGGGAGAGAGAGCGAGAGAGGGAAAGAGAAAGAGAATGAGAGACAGAGAGGGAGAGAGAGGAGAGAAGAGAAGAGAAAGATAGATACTTGAATTGAGAGAGAGATAAATTAATTGAATTGAGAGAGAGAGAGAGATAATTGAATTGAATTGAGAGAGAGATAATTGAATTGAGAGAGAGATCAGGATAGAGAGAGGAGAAAGAGAGAGTGACTGACAAGATGAGACATGTCATCATCATGCATCATGGCTTTACTGTTTCATAGCTGTCTGATCTTTTATTGGTTAGAGACACAATCATAACCACACCCTCCCTCTCTCAAATATACTGTTACATAGTGAGGACCTCACATGGTCTCTCCTATCATTGCTATCATTGCTATGCAGACGACACACAATTAATCTTCTCCTTTCCCCCTTCTGATGACCAGGTGGCGAATCGCATCTCTGCATGTCTGGCAGACATATCCGTGTGGATGACGGATCACCACCTCAAGCTGAACCTCGGCAAGACGGAGCTGCTCTTCCTCCCGGGGAAGGACTGCCCGTTCCATGATCTCGCCATCACGGTTGACAACTCCATTGTGTCCTCCTCCCAGAGCGCTAAGAACCTTGGCGTGATCCTGGACAACACCCTGTCGTTCTCAACTAACATCAAGGCGGTGGCCCGTTCCTGTAGGTTCATGCTCTACAACATCCGCAGAGTAAGACCCTGCCTCACACAGGAAGCGGCGCAGGTCCTAATCCAGGCACTTGTCATCTCCCGTCTGGATTACTGCAACTCGCTGTTGGCTGGGCTCCCTGCCTGTGCCATTAAACCCCTACAACTCATCCAGAACGCCGCAGCCCGTCTGGTGTTCAACCTTCCCAAGTTCTCTCACGTCACCCCGTTCCTCCGCTCTCTCCACTGGCTTCCAGTTGAAGCTCGCATCCGCTACAAGACCATGGTGCTTGCCTACGGAGCTGTGAGGGGAACGGCACCTCAGTACCTCCAGGCTCTGATCAGGCCCTACACCCGAACAAGGGCACTGCGTTCATCCACCTCTGGCCTGCTCGCCTCCCTACCACTGAGGAAGTACAGTTCCCGCTCAGCCCAGTCAAAACTGTTCGCTGCTCTGGCCCCCCAATGGTGGAACAAACTCCCTCACGACGCCAGGACAGCGGAGTCAATCACCACCTTCCGGAGACACCTGAAACCCCACCTCTTCAAGGAATACCTAAGATAGGATAAGTAATCCTTCTCACCCCCCTTTTAAGATTTAGACGCACTATTGTAAAGTGACTGTTCCACTGGATGTCATAAGGTGAATGCACCAATTTGTAAGTCGCTCTGGATAAGAGCGTCTGCTAAATGACTTAAATGTAAATGTAAATGAGGAACAAGAGACCAATTCGAAAAATGGATTAATACATTTATGCAACATAGTCTTGAATACTCTGAGGCCTACAGAGAACGTAGTGACAAGCTACATTGTAGTACACAGGGTAAGATGACTGAACCCTGGTGTCTGGGTTCCACTCACCCATTAGGGTGGTCTTCATTCAGCATCTTCTGAGCACGGTCAGACAGCTTCTGGATGGAGTCTGAGTAGACATCTACAGCCTGCTTCACTATCAGGTGACGCTTCGACATCAACATGGCACTCTGCTCATCCTGGCGAATGATGGAGAACAAATTAACACTTTAAAGTCACAACCTGTCATTTGTTTTTCAGCCAAACAGCATCCCCACCACTTGGTTTGCTATAAAGGGAAATAAAAACCACTCTCAAATTAATCAATAGAGCTACCTGATAGTTCTAAACATTTTTTGTGAATAAGTACCTTGGACCTGTCATCAGCAATCATGTAGAGGTCCTGCTGTCCTATCCAGGCCTCTGCCTCCTCCCTCCTCTCACCTCCTCTCTCCTCTTTCCCTCCTCCCATCTCCTCTCCCCCCTTCCTCCCCTCTCCTCTCCTCCCCTCCTTTCCTCTCCCCTTCCACTCTTTCCTCTCCCCTTCCATCCTGACCTTGGACCTGTCATCAGCAATCATGTAGAGTTCCTGCTGTCCTATCCAGGCTTCTGCCTCATCTCCTCCTCCCTCCTCTCACCTACTTTCCCCTCAACTCCTCTCTCCTCAGTTCCTCTCTCCTCTCTTCTCTCTTTCCCTCCTCCCATCTCCTCTCCTCCCTTCCTCCCCTCTCCCCTCCTTTCCTCTCCCCTTCTCCCCTCCTTTCCTCTCCCCTTCCACTCTTTCTTCTCCCCTTCCATCCTGACCTTGGCCTTGTCATCAGCAATCATGTAGAGTTCCTGCTCTCCTATCCAGGCTTCTGCCTCGTCAGCATCGTTGTAGTACTGCTGGGCCCGGTTAGATCCATTCAGCCGTTCTCTCCTCTTAGCCATCTCCTCCTGTAGCCTGGCCCACACCTCCATCAGCTCCTTCACCTGTAATCAAAGCAATACACAGGTTTTCTATAGCCCTTTATACAGATGCTTTACAATATAGAACACAAAGAAAACACACAGTCTCAAAAACAAACTGATAACCAGGGTTGAAGGAAATAGGAAAGGGAGTGTGTGTGTGTGTGTGTGTGTCAGTGGAGGCTGCTAATGGGAGGACGGGTCATAATAATGGCCGGAATGGAATGTTATCAACTACATGGAAACCACATGTTTGATGCCATTCCATTGACTCCATTCCAGTCACTATTATGAGCTGCCCTCCCCTCAGCAGCCTCCTCTGGTGTGTGTGTGCCCACCTGCTCTCCAATACGCTCTGCCTCCGGCCCGCACTCCTCTGTAGCGGCTGATGCCATCCTCCGGCCACGCTCCAACACCTCCTCCACCCGCGGCTGGTGGCCCTTCATCTCCCTCTGTAACGTCTGGTTCTTCTTCAACAGCAATTGGACCGTCTGGAGGTTGCTGCCATGTTCATCTGACATCGCAAGGGGCAACCTCTCCTCTACCCAGAGCTACGATAGACCGGCAGAGAGAAAGACAGATGGAGAGAGAGAGAAAGAGAAATAGAAAATGAGAGAGAGAGAAAGAGAGAGCGAGAGAGATAGATAGAGAGAGAGAGATAGAGAGAATGAGAAAAAAGTAGAAAATGAGAGAGAGAGAGAGAGAGAGAATGAGAGAGAGAGAGAGAGAATGAGAGAGAGAGAGAATGAGCGAGAGAGAGAGAGAATGAGCGAGAGAGAGAGAGAGAATGAGCGAGAGAGAGAGAGAGAGAGAGAGAGAGAGAGAGAGAGAGAGAGAGAGAGAGAGAGAGAGAGAGAGAGAGAGAGAGAGAGAGAGAGAGAGAGAGAGAGAGAGAGAGAGAGAGAGAGAGAGAGAGAGAGAGAGAATGAGAGAGAGAGAGAGAGAGAGAGAGACAGAGAGACAGAGAGAGAGAGAGAGAAGAGAGAGAGAGAGAGAGAGAGAGAGAGAGAGAGAGAGAGAGAGAAGAGAGAGAGAGAGAGAGAGAGAGAGAGAGAGAGAGAGAACAGAGAGACAGAGAGACAGAGAGAGAGAGAGAGAGAGAGAGAGAGAGAGAGAGAGAGAGAGAGAGAGAGAGACAGAGAGAGAGAGAGACAGAGAGAGAGAGAGAGAGAGAGAGAGACAGAGAGAGAGAGAGAGAGAGAGAGAGACAGAGAGACAGAGAGAGAGAGAGAGAGAGAGAGAGAGAGAGAGAGAGAGAGAGAGAGAGAGAGAGAGAGAGAGAGAGAGAGAGAGAGACAGAGAGAGAGAGAGAGAGAGAGAGAGACAGAGAGAGACAGAGAGACAGAGAGAGAGAGAGAGACAGAGAGACAGAGAGAGAGAGAGAGAGAGAGAGAGAGAGAGAGAGAGAGAGAGAGAGAGAGAGAGAGAGAGAGAGAGAGAGAGAGAGAGAGCAGTGAAGAATACCACAGTGTTCATGTCAGCGATTCTCTGAGAAAGCATTCTGACAGGTTTCAGATAGTAAAAACAGTACTATAATGGGGATGACAATAAGCTGAAAGGTATACTCACAATCTCATCAGCCAGGTCCCGGTAGAACTGATGCACGGCCTTGGCTGCCTCCAACTTGCCCCTGCGCTGGGCCAGGGGGGTGAGGAGCTGCTGGAAGTCCCTCTGGATGGCCTGCTGCTCAGCCTCCAGCTCCGGCTGGTCCTCCCTGCTCCCGGCCGGGCCACCATGCTTCTGGACAGCCTCCTGGAGATCCTCCAGCTCCCTGGCTCGGTCACGCACATGGTTCTCTGTTTGCTGGAGGTGGGGGGGGTTAGAGAGGCTAGCCAGACATAGGACACAACTTTTGACAGACACACCCCTTCACACAGACACACACACACATACCTGGTGCTTCTTGAGCAGGATGTTGGCGTTGGTGAGGTCCTTGACCTCGTCGTCTCCTTGTAGCTCCTTCTGCAGCTCAGCCAGCCACTTCTTCATGTCAGCCTGACTCTGGTCAAACAGCTCGGAGCGGTTAGCATCAAACAGCAGACGGGCCTTGTCCTCGGCAGTGGACTCCAGCTTGTCCCACAGTTCATGCAGCCTGGCCAGACGCACCGTCACGATTGGCTCGAAATCAGGTTTGGAGTCCATCAGCTCCTGACCCTCCTGTGTGGATGTTGATGACACCAAGGGGAGATTAGAAAGGCCACATTCAGGAGAAACATTCTTACTATTTATAGAATCCATCAACTCCTGTGGATGACAAGCAGGGTACATGAATGATAAGGATTATGATGGGATACACTATATGATTACCGTGACAGACTACTGTCCAGGACATGCTACAGAAACAGGATATCCTGCCCTGTAGGCCATTCTGGCTCTGAGTTTTTCCTAGCCACCGTGCTTCTACATCTGCATTGCTTGCTGTTTGGGGTTTCAGGCTGGGTTTCTGTATAACACTTTGTGACATCAGCTGATGTAAAAAAGGATTTATAAATACGTTTGATTGATTGATTCTTGCTTTTTACATTATTATTTTAATCAAGTAAACAGAAACAGATGCCAGTTTGTCTAGATGCCTTTATGAAGAGCAAGGATGATGATAGAAGGTGACATTCAGGGGACAACATTCTGACATATTTTAGCATGTGGCATATAGCAAGGATAAACAGTAACTGATACTATAGTGGAGAGAGTAGAGAACAGGCTCTGACTAGCTCAGTGTAGATATGTCACCTTACGCACACACGCACACACTCTCTCTCTCTCTCTAACATATGCACGCACGCACACACCTTGCACACACACCTGGTCTATCTTGTTGAGCCAGTCTTTGTTGGAGGCCAGCTCAGCCATGAAGGCCTGATGCTTCTTCCACTTGGTGTGAAGGTTCCTGTCTCCGTCGTACGACACATCCTGAGCAGTCAACATCTTCTCGTTTATCCACAGAGTCAGCTGGAGAGATAGAGAGAAGGAGGGTTGACGGGTGGAGGAGGAAGTGGGGGAGGAAGGGGAAGATGGAGAGAGGGAGAGAGGAGAGGTGGAGAGGGAGAGGATTGAGAGAGGGAGAGGTGGAGAGTGGAGAGATAGAGGATGGAGAGAGGGAGGTGGAGAGAGGAGAGGTGGAGAGGTAGAGAGAGGAGAGGTAGAGGATGGAGAGAGGAGAGGTGGAGAGAGGAGAGGGGAGAGGTGGAGAGGGGAGAGGTGGAGAGGGAGAAGAGGATTGAGAGAGGGAGAGGTGGAGAGTGGAGAGATAGAGGATGGAGAGGGAGAGAGGGAGGTGGAGAGAGGAGAGGTGGAGAGGTAGAGGATGGAGAGAGGAGAGGTGGAGAGAGGAGAGGGGAGAGGTGGAGAGAGGAGAGGGGAGAGGTGGAGAGAGAGGAGAGGAGAGATGGAGAGAGGAGAGATGGAGAGAGGAGAGATGGAGAGAGGAGAGGGAGAGATGGAGAGAGGAGAGGTGGAGAGGTAGAGAGAGGAGAGGGGAGAGGTAGAGAGAGGAGAGGGGAGAGGTAGAGAGAGGAGAGGTAGAGGATGAAGAGAGGAGAGGTGGAGAGAGGAGAGGGGAGAGGTGGAGAGAGGAGAGGTGGAGAGGTAGAGAGAGGAGAGGTGGAGAGAAGAGAGGGGAGAGGTGGAGAGAGGAGAGGTGGAGAGAGGTAGAGAGAGGAGAGGTAGAGGATGGAGAGAGGAGAGGTGGAGAGAGGAGAGGAGAGGGGAGAGGTGGAGAGAGGAGAGGGGAGAGGTAGAGAGAGGAGAGGTAGAGGATGGAGAGAGGAGAGGTGGAGAGAGGAGAGGGGAGAGGTGGAGAGAGGAGAGGGGAGAGATGGAGAGAGGAGAGGGAGAGATGGAGAGAGGAGAGGTGGAGAGAGGGAGAGCAATACAGAGTCAGCACAGACAAGAACACTAGTAAGAAGTAGACAGGAACACATCTATCTATCGTGTCCCCAGAAAATAAATAAAATAACTTACATCCTGAGTGTTTTGCAGGAAGTGTTGAAGATCACGATTATCCTTGAGGATCCCTGTCACCTCGTTGGCTTTGCCTCGGTTCTTGTTGTACCTGCAGATCAAACACACAGAGACATAACAGAATAACACATTACACTCACTCCCATATCCGCAAGGTTGTGTTCAGTAGGGCACACAACGGAAAGCATTATAAAATAATTTTGTAACAGTAAACGAAAATGAGCATATCTCATTCCAAGTTGTCCCTTTCTGTTTCAGTCCATTTTCCTTTCGTTTGGTGCCTAATGAATACGACCAAGGTCGCCAAAACAGAGACCGATGGTGGGGTGTTTACCTTCAGAAGTAAAAAACATGCAATCCCCTGCTGAGCCTTTCCAATTACAGCCCCTGCTCTTTGAAGCAATCCAGTGAAGAGCACTCTCTCTGGGATCAATATCCATCATAGCAGGCGTCTGGTGCCCCCCTCCTGTCTCCCTTAGAGTGGAATCGGATCAGATGGTGATGGCGTACGTTAATGGGAGAAAGAGCATCCACTTGCTCTCTCCCCCTCCACTGGAACAATGTAGTGATGTATTGCTGACCTAGCCGACTCAAAATGGCAGGATAATAGCTTGCTGAACTACTCTATAGTATGTTTGCATCCCAAATGGCACCCTATTCCCTTTATAGTCCACTTACAGTATGTAGTAAGTACTGCACTGTGTAGGGAATAGGGTGCCATTTGGGAGACAACCTATGTGTTTCATACTCCTCAGAGTGGCAGGATAATAGTTAGCTGAACTACTCTATGTGCTTAACACTCACTACTGAGGGAACAGACCAAGCTGCTCCTGGAGAACAAGTAAAGGTCAATAGGTCAGGTAGTGTAGTGTAGAGATTTTCTCTGTGGAAGTACAGACAGAGAGTGACCCATTGTAAACCCATGACTGACACTCGAATCAAAAGAATAAAAGAGGGGGCCATTTATATTCATTTATGGATAATATACTAAGATGTTTTATTTGATTTATTTTCAACTGTCCTGTCTTTTCGAAGAAAACTGATGTCTTTTGGAGGTTGATTTTGCTTCCCATTTTCATTATTAAAGTAATTAAGCAAATATTATACCAGAAAAAGACTGACCTGTCATGGATGGAGTCCATCTTGTCTTGGACCCTGGGGGAGTAGAGGTTCCCACTGTCCACCAATCTCTGTCCCCCCTCAAGCGTGCTGGCAAGCTTCTCCATGTTGGCGTCCATGGTGCAGACAAAGTCCTCGTGCTTCTTTAGGGCCTGCTCGGCTCCATCCAGGGTGTCGTGCTTGTCTGTGTGGGCCAAAGTGTACTCCTGCCACAGAGTGACAAACAATTAATTAATCAATCATTCAATCAATCAAATATCTGCTCCGTCCAGGGTATCAGGCTTGTCAGTGTGTATTGCAGTAGCCATACAGTCACAAACAAATCAGTGTTTTAGTCACAGTTTATTTTCTGCTGTACAGCTATCCATTTTCATTGGGTTTTTAACTCCATTTATATTCCATGTTTCAAATTTTCACTTTATTTGCCATGTGCAGGGTTGGGTAGGTTACTTCTAAATGTAATCCATTACAGTTACCGGTCCAAAATTCTAATCAGCAATGTAACTTTTGGATTACCCAACCTGAGGAATGTAATCAGATTACTTTCCCTTTAAGAGTGATGCAGCGGACTAAGGCACTGCATCTCAGTGCTAGAGGCATCACTACAGACACCCTGGTTTGATTCCAGGCTGTATCACAACCGGCCGTGATTGGGAGTCCCATAGGGTGGCGCACAATTGGCCCAGCATTGTCCAGGTTTATGATGGGGTAGGCCTTCATTGTAAATAAGAATTTGTTCTTTAACTGAATTGCCTAGTTAAATAAAAAAACATTTAAAAAAAGAAAATCATTCTTTTATAAGAACAAAAATGTATGTATCAACTACAGATTGCTCATGTAAGTCTATCAAAAGTGTACGAGTTTGAGCATGTGTCCGTTAGGCTTATGGATTTTGGGGGGAATCAGCACAAATGACATTGAGCAATAAACAATAAATTAGTTGTTGATAGTATGGAGCACAATTCTACAGAGGGGTGTAGAAGAGAGGAACTCCCTCAAACGTTGAATCCATAGGCTGGGACAATGATTGATAGGCAGCTTAAACTTTAATTAAACAATTATTGGGTTAAAATACACATATACATTTGTGAACAGCCATCCATAAAAGCCACAATCCATGAGGCGCAAATAGTTAAATGAGAGCAGCAGCGTGATTCATATCAATGTGCTATGTAGATATAAAAATAAGTGCTAAATGCCCATAGGGTACACCACTGCTGTCGTCCTTACCACCAAACGTTTATTCAAGTTTAATCTTTGGATGCTGACAGCAGTTGCCAGAGGTGTGGACTCGAGTCACATGACTTGGACTCCAGTCACAAATATGATGACTTGCAACTCGACTTTAACACCAATGACTCGTGACTTGACCTTGAGCCTTATGACTCGACCTGACTTGATACCCTCCTCAAGCCCAAATATTAAAAATGATGCTTTTAAAAAGTGTGCAGCGCATCAACTCTTCATTTAACAGATTACAGTTTGAATCGGACAGCAGCCAATCAATCTGTGCCAGCTGAGAAACAGTTGTGCGTGGCAGAGCAGAGGAACGTCCGCGGCTGAATTCAGATGGAGCCCTTGGAAAGAACGACGCTGTATCAACAAAAAATGTATTGCAACTTACAAAATATGCGGGAAGAAAATTACAGGCGGAGGCGTAACAATTTCCAACTTTGTTCGACATTTGAAGCTGCACAAAGAACGGTAAGTCGTGGCTAATATAGCCGACAGCTATATATTTTATTACTTTGCTAGTGTATCATGTAGGCTAACGTAACGTTAAATCAATGAACCTCCACACAGTCAGTCAGTGCGGGAATGTGATCATTGCACACAAGATTGAGCTACAACTGGCTAAGCAGTTGGTAGCCTAAATCCTGCCTGATGTTACTGTTGTTCCTTAAACCATTGACATACGTTAGCCTACTGTAACCACACAGAGAGTGAGTGAGTGAGTGAGTGAGTGAGTGAGTGAGTGAGTGAGTGAGTGAGTGAGTGAGTGAGTGAGTGAGTGAGTGTTTTAAGGTTGGGCGATTGTGTACAAGCCTACATCACCCTGTAGCCTATATAAATCTATTCCTGCTCTTTTCCCATCAAACACATTTGGTGTGTCTTCATTTTGGTCTCTGACTTGTGGTCAGACTCACTCAGGTGGAACAAACTTAAACTTGAGCCTTTTTCAATGCTGATTTGAATGTCATTTTTTCCACAAACATCCTTTCTGAATTTAAAAGTAATCCTAGAATTAATCATCTAGTTTTTCAAAAGTATCGGTAATCTGATTACAATATTTTTGCTGGTAACGTATTGGATTGCAGTTTTGTTGTAATCCACTACTCCACAACTCGGGCCATGTGTAATGAATACATAGAACATCTTACTCATTCCAGCATTCACAGTAAAACCCACAATACAAATAAAATACAAATACATGAGGGAAATGCTTATGGAAACTTTTGTAAACTTTTAGTTAGCCAGGCAAATCACTGAGAACAAATTATCTTTTACAATAACAACATTGGTTAATCTTATCTAGTGGTTGAGGATGTTTGTAAACCTTTATTTAGCTACGTAAGTCAACGAGAACATGTTATCTTACCTGGTTGTTGAGGATGGTTTCCACCTGCTTGGTGTCCCTCATGAACAGCTGGAAGCCCAGGCCCTGGTCCAGGAAGCCCTTCCTGCTGTCCCACATCTTGTGGAGCTCGTCCCAGCCACGGTCCAGACCCTTCAGCCTCTTGTCCAGCTCCTGGTACTGAGGGTCGTCCAGCTGGCCCTGGGTTACCGCCACGCCCGTGTCCCTCACCTGAAATAAATTGAATTGACTTGAATTGGATTGAGTTATGCTTGCTGTTCCACATCAAATAAGTTTTTGTAATATGTACATTTTCCTGTTGTGAACCCGCTGTTCAATCTATAACTCTTTTTTTGATAAGGCTAAATTGTAAATGTTCTTACAGAAGAAATGTGAAATGCATATTCATAAGCATGGTAGCAACTGAAAGGTAACAGTTTGGAGATGATGAGAAAATGATCAGACCAAAGTTGAGGACACAACAGTTCACCTGACACAAGACTGAATCCAAACACTGTTGATTTTATGTCGATTTGACATTTACTGAACTTTACCGCATTTGTTAATAACGAAATCTGGATAAATTCAGTAACATGATAAGAATATTCCGGGAAAATGTAGGGTAGATAAGACCAAAAAAATGACAAGGGTTTGAGTGAGAGGTCTAACTGGTGTCTCCAACTGGCCAAGCACCTCTCCAAAATGTGCACAGGTCCTAGGACATTCTAATGCACTTTTATGACAAAAAAAAAGAGTTAAAGTATAAGCTTAGTTTTTGATCTCTCCTCGCTGTGCCATTGAGGAACTAGAACAAGTACACTTGTAGTTGTTTTGTTTGGAATACAGCCCTGCATCCCCGCCATCACATAATTACTGTTGTAGTTTATTCAAAAACTGCCCATTATAAATCACAATCTGGCTCAGGTGGGCATCATTCAAAAGTTTGTTATATTGCCAACATGACTAGCTAAGTTATAAAGTATGATCTTACAGTGATAGGCTTTCACAGGGCAATTCAGAGAACAGATGTATAACTTTGGTGCACGTAGGAAGGAGTCAAGAATTCATGTGCACCGCTGAAAATGTTCTTCACAATGGACGAACAGACTCATTCTGTTCAGAATAACCCAGGGCAGGGCCAGTGGTGGGAACAGTACCCAACCCAGGGCAGGGCCAGTGGTGGGAACAGTATCCAACCCAGGGCAGGGCCAGTGGTGGGAACAGTACCCAACCCAGGGCAGGGCCAGTGGTGGGAACAGTACCCAACCCAGGGCAGGGCCAGTGGTGGGAACAGTACCCAACCCAGGGCAGGGCCAGTGGTGGGAACAGTACCCAACCCAGGGCAGGGCCAGTGGTGGGAACAGTACCCAACCCAGGGCAGGGCCAGTGGTGGGAACAGTACCCAACCCAGGGCAGGGCCAGTGGTGGGAACAGTACCCAACCCAGGGCAGGGCCAGTGGTGGGAACAGTACCCAACCCAGGGCAGGGCCAGTGGTGGGAACAGTACCCAAACCAGGGCAGGGCCAGTGGTGGGAACAGTACCCAACCCAGGGCAGGGCCAGTGGTGGGAACAGTACCCAACCCAGGGCAGGGCCAGTGGTGGGAACAGTACCCAACCCAGGGCAGGGCCAGTGGTGGGAACAGTACCCAAACCAGGGCAGGGCCAGTGGTGGGAACAGTACCCAACCCAGGGCAGGGCCAGTGGTGGGAACAGTACCCAACCCAGGGCAGGGCCAGTGGTGGGAACAGTACCCAACCCAGGGCAGGGCCAGTGGTGGGAACAGTACCCAACCCAGGGCAGGGCCAGTGGTGGGAACAGTACCCAACCCAGGGCAGGGCCAGTGGTGGGAACAGTACCCAACCCAGGGCAGGGCCAGTGGTGGGAACAGTACCCAAACCAGGGCAGGGCCAGTGGTGGGAACAGTACCCAACCCAGGGCAGGGCCAGTGGTGGGAACAGTACCCAAACCAGGGCAGGGCCAGTGGTGGGAACAGTACCCAAACCAGGGCAGGGCCAGTGGTGGGAACAGTACCCAACCCAGGGCAGGGCCAGTGGTGGAAACAGTACCCAACCCAGGGCAGGGCCAGTGGTGGGAACAGTACCCAACCCAGGGCAGGGCCAGTGGTGGGAACAGTACCCAACCCAGGGCAGGGCCAGTGGTGGGAACATATTTACTAGAAGAGCATATTTACCAAGTAGACTAAAATAACATATTTACTAGAAGAGCATATTTACCAAGTAGACTAAAATAACATATTTACTAGAAGAGCATATTTACCAAGTAGACTAAAATAACATATTTACTAGAAGAGCATATTTACCAAGTAGACTAAAATAACATATTTACCAAGTAGACTAAAATAACATATTTACTAGAAGAGCATATTTACCAAGTAGACTAAAATAACATATTTACTAGAAGAGCATATTTACCAAGTAGACTAAAATAACATATTTACTAGAAGAGCATATTTACCAAGTAGACTAAAATAACATATTTACTAGAAGAGCATATTTACCAAGTAGACTAAAATAACATATTTACTAGAATAGCATATTTACCAAGTAGACTAAAATAACATATTTACTAGAAGAGCATATTTACCAAGTAGACTAAAATAACATATTTACTAGAAGAGCATATTTACCAAGTAGGCTAAAATAACATATTTACTAGAAGAGCATATTTACCAAGTAGACTAAAATAACATATTTACTAGAAGAGCATATTTACCAAGTAGACTAAAATAACATATTTACTAGAAGAGCATATTTACCTAGTAGACTCAAATAAAAAGCAATAATAATAAAGTAGTTGATGATTATACAGATCAGCTCATGAATAAGGGGGAGATGAAGAGTGGAAATAGTTTAAATATCAAGGTAGACCTATCGGGGACCAACTCTTTAAAAAAAAAATCCATATTTACATTTGGTTTGTTGATCACACATTCTCTACCAAAGCTATTTATTTTTTATTTATTTAACCAGGTTAGTTGACTGAGAACACATTCTCATTTCCAGGAACAAAAATAGTTACACGGGAGAGGAGGAAAGCACCAATTGTAAGCTGGGGATGATTAAGTGACCAGATTGGGAATTTAGCCAGGACACCAGGGTCAACACCCCTACTCTTACAATAATGGGGTCTATAGTGACCACAGAGAGTCTTCTCTGTATCACGGAGGCGCTCCGCACTGCTAAAGCTAACTCTCTCTCCTCTGCTCTCATCCTTCTAGACCTATCGGCTGCCTTCGATACTGTGAACCATCAGATCCTCCTCTCCACCCTCTCCGAGTTGGGCATCTCCGGCGCAGCCCACGCTTGGATTGCGTCCTATCTGACAGGTCGCTCCTACCAGGTGGCGTGGCGAGAATCTGTCTCCTCACCACGCGCTCTCACCACTGGTGTCCCCCAGGGCTCTGTTCTAGGCCCTCTCCTATTCTCGCTATACACCAAGTCACTTGGCTCTGTCATAACCTCACATGGTCTCTCCTATCATTGCTATGCAGACGACACACAATTAATCTTCTCCTTTCCCCCTTCTGGTGACCAGGTGGCGAATCGCATCTCTGCATGTCTGGCAGACATATCAGTGTGGATGACGGATCACCACCTCAAGCTGAACCTCGGCAAGACGGAGCTGCTCTTCCTCCCGGGAAGGACTGCCCTATCCATGATCTCGCCATCACGGTTGACAACTCCATTGTGTCCTCCTCCCAGAGCGCTAAGAACCTTGGCGTGATCCTGGACAACACCCTGTCGTTCTCAACTAACATCAAGGCGGTGGCCCGTTTCTGTAGGTTCATGCTCTACAACATCCGCAGAGTACGACCCTGCCTCACACAGGAAGCGGCGCAGGTCCTAATCCAGGCACTTGTCATCTCCCGTCTGGATTACTGCAACTCGCTGTTGGCTGGGCTCCCTGCCTGTGCCATTAAACCCCTACAACTCATCCAGAACGCCGCAGCCCGTCTGGTGTTCAACCTTCCCAAGTTCTCTCACGTCACCCCGCTCCTCCGCTCTCTCCACTGGCTTCCAGTTGAAGCTCGCATCCGCTACAAGACCATGGTGCTTGCCTACGGAGCTGTGAGGGGAACGGCACCTCAGTACCTCCAGGCTCTGATCAGGCCCTACACCCAAACAATGGCACTGCGTTCATCCACCTCTGGCCTGCTCGCCTCCCTACCACTGAGGAAGTACAGTTCCCGCTCAGCCCAGTCAAAACTGTTCGCTGCTCTGGCTCCCCAATGGTGGAACACACTCCCTCACGACGCCAGGACAGCGGAGTCAATCACCACCTTCCGGAGACACCTGAAACCCCACCTCTTTAAGGAATACCTAGGATAGGATAAGTAATCCTTCTCACCCCCCTTAAAAGATTTAGATGCACTATTGTAAAGTGGCTGTTCCACTGGATGTCATAAGGTGAATGCACCAATTTGTAAGTCGCTCTGGATAAGAGCGTCTGCTAAATGACTTAAATGTAAATGTAAAAGACACCTGTTTAACATCCCATCTGAAAAACAGCATCCTACACAAGGAAATGTCCCCAATCACTGCCCTGGAGACCAGGAAAGGGTGCCTCCTACTGGCACTTTCACACCCCTTCCAGTAGCATCTGGTCTCCCATCCAGTGACTGACCAAGACCAACCCTGCTTAGCTTAGAGGTAAGCCAGCACTGGGATGCAGGGTGCCTCCTACTGGCCCTTTCACACCCCTTCCAGTAGCATCTGGCCAGTGACTGACCAAGACCAACCCTGCTTAGCTTAGAGGTAAGCCAGCACTGGGATGCAGGGTGCCTCCTACTGGCCCTTTCACACCCCTTCCAGTAGCATCTGGTCTCCCATCCAGTGAGTGACCAAGACCAACCCTGCTTATCTTAGAGTTAAGCCAGCACTGGGATGCAGGGTGCCTCCTACTGGCACTTTCACACCCCTTCCAGTAGCATCTGGTCTCCCATCCAGTGACTGACCAAGACCAACCCTGCTTAGCTTAGAGGTAAGCCAGCACTGGGATGCAGGGTGGTATGCTGCTGGACGTGTTCTCATGTGGGCAGCAAGTACAAGACAGCACAGAGAAGCGGGATAAATGTTATAGTTGCGTTTTAACATGCATATGTGAGAGATGTGCTTTGATAATGCAACCTATGGATTACAAAATAAAGTTAGGGATTTTCATGTGAGGCAGGAGTCATGATATGGGGTTTCAGTGGGAATGAGACTGGATAGGAAAATAGCCTAGGCTCCATAGGACAGGAGAAGATAGTATTTTTGCCTCTGAATTGTTAACAGACTTCACATCTGTGGCAGAGATGCCTAGGCCCTATGTAGTGAATTGTACATAGGTCTATCAAATTTGTGACTGTCTGAAGATGCACAATGACAGCTAAAAGAGGCACATGTTCTTTTATAGGCTATACTGTAGGGGGTTCCTGTAGGGTTCATTAACTGCATTTGGGTTGCATGTGCAGTCCGGCACTGTCAATTATGCATACGATTTGAATTTATGGTGACTTTGCATCAAATAAATACGCTAAAGGTTTCCATGCGATAAAGTCCTCCATCCAGGGCGTCTGCTCGGATCCATCCAGGGAGTCTCCTCGGCTCCATCCAGGGCGTCTCCTCGGCTCCATCCAGGGCGTCTCCTCGGCTCCATCCAGGGCGTCTCCTCGGCTCCATCCAGGGCGTCTGCTCGGATCCATCCAGGGCGTCTGCTCGGATCCATCCAGGGCGTCTGCTCGGATCCATCCAGGGCGTCTCCTCGGCTCCATCCAGGGCGTCTCCTCGGCTCCATCCAGGGAGTCTCCTCGGCTCCATCCAGGGCGTCTCCTCGGCTCCATCCAGGGTGTCTGCTCGGATCCACCCAGGGCGTCTGCTCGGATCCACCCAGGGCGTCTGCTCGGATCCACCCAGGGCGTCTGCTCGGATCCATCCAGGGTGTCTGCTCGGATCCACCCAGGGTGTCTGCTCGGATCCACCCAGGGCGTCTGCTCGGATCCACCCAGGGCGTCTGCTCGGATCCACCCAGGGCGTCTGCTCGGATCCACCCAGGGCGTCTGCTCGGATCCACCCAGGGCGTCTGCTCGGATCCACCCAGGGCGTCTGCTCGGATCCACCCAGGGCGTCTGCTCGGATCCACCCAGGGCGTCTGCTCGGATCCACCCAGGGCGTCTGCTCGGATCCATCCAGGGCGTCTGCTCGGATCCATCCAGGGCGTCTGCTCGGATCCATCCAGGGCGTCTGCTCGGATCCATCCAGGGTGTCTGCTCGGATCCATCCAGGGTGTCTGCTCGGATCCATCCAGGGTGTCTGCTCGGCTCCATCCAAATGTGCTATTACATTTTTGGCTAATCTGATGCTGTGCATGTTGTATAGCCTATTTTATGGAATTTCATTATTGTCGACATTGGGATGTTAAAATTAATTTCCCGGGGTTGTCATTTTATAGAGTAAGATTACCCATGCTAATCCTTACTGTACCTAAAACTATAGAGATCATAAACATTGACACTGTATATGTCACATGCGGTACTCAAGTTCAGAACGGCTGTCAGTCAAAACCCATAGAGAGCTGTGAAGTGCAGAGCCAGAGCTCTAACATCATGTATAGCATGTTACTGTACAGACACAGTGTTCCAAAATAGTTGCTTATCAGTGTCCACATCTGCCATCTTCAATCTGTATAAAGGTATGAGTGTAAAGGGATACCGTTGCTTTGTATTTGTGTGTTAGGACTTTGTGTAAACTGTAGTTTAAATCCTAAACTGAAACTAACCTTGTGGTAGTCCTCCTCGTGAGCATCCATTTCATCATATACATCATCGTGGAGGTTCAGCAGCTGCTCAGCCTGGGGCAGGGTCTCAGGCAAGTCCTCTGATGCCACGGCCTTCTGGGTCTTGAAGAGCCAGGACTGGAAGTCATCCATGTCCTGTAGGAAGGTCTGCAGTTTGGACACCTCTCCAAGAGAGTCCTACAATACAATACAACTTTAATAGTCAATTTGTTGTTGTTTGAGGGGATCAACTCCAGATAGCAAACACACACCGAGTCACACACAAACACACCTCCCGGTCCTTCAGGGTGGCCCTCAGGTTATCCCAGGCTGCGTCCAGCTCGGCTCTCCTAAACAGGATGTCTGCAGCGTTGTCTGGGTTGTCCTTGGCCAGCTGGTCCGCCTCGCTCCTCAGGAAGTTGAGCTTGTCTTCGATGGCAGCCAGGTCCCGCTCCATGCCGTAGAGTTTCCTCTGGATGGTCATCACAGCGTTCAAGTCGTTGCCCAGGTCCTGGGTAGACTTGATGACCCGGGTTTTGTCCCTGATCCAGGCCTCTGTCTCGTCACACTCCAGTCCATAGTTGTGGTAGCTGAGAGCTGAATCCACCTTACGCTTCTTGTCCACAACCATGGCCTTGAAGGCCTCCCACCTGAAAGAGAAGAGAAGCAGAGGAGAGAGTCAATATTAATAACGCAAGGAGGAAAGACTGTGGACTATGGATAAATAATATTAAGAAGAAGAAGAAGAAGACATCAGCCTGAGTCTCACCTCTTATTAAGTCTCAACTGGCATTCCTTCACCTCTTTGGTACAAGGGTGTCTGCTGTCCTCAAGCTGCTTCACTGCTTTGTTGACATCATCAACACGCGTCTGGACATTAGCCATATCTGAAGCAAGAATACTCAACCTAAGAAGAGAAAACATAGTAATCAATACATCATACAGTGTGCAGTAGAGCAGGGCTCATCAGCCACGGACTGCAAATTGACCGCAAGAAGCCCAAACAGATATAATATTTGACTAAAACATAATCCTTTCAAACCTTGCTTACATTTGTATACGATCGCACACAGTACATTGTATATCTCTCTATTATGCATGGGAATACTTTGGAGCAGATTTACAAAATAAAAATCACTTGGAGCTGATTTGGTGGTGTTTTTACAGTCTACATGTCGAACAATTAAAACAAATATTTAAAGAATATATATTTTTTTACTCTGAAAACATGGGCCAAATTCGGGCCTGCGGGGCCACCAGTTAGGGACCCCTGCATTAGAGCAAAAATACAGATATGATTGGTGTCAGATCTTTACAAATGTGGAAGTCGTGCTTAACATTGCAGGGACCCAAACAATATGATACGATCTGATAATCTGTGCAATTTGTCTGCAATGTAAGCAGATTGGTTTGTACCTGTTCTACACCACTTCCTCTCCAACCTTCATACTGTATCATAACTGTGGTTTGTACCTGTTCTGCACCACTTCCTCTCCAACCTTCATACTGTATCATAACTGTGGTTTGTACCTGTTCTGCACCACTTCCTCTCTAACCTTCATACTGTATCATAACTGTGGTTTGTACCTGTTCTGCACCACTTCCTCTCCAACCTTCATACTGTATCATAACTGTGGTTTGTACCTGTTCTGCACCACTTCCTCTCTAACCTTCATACTGTATCATAACTGTGGTTTGTACCTGTTCTGCACCACTTCCTCTCCAACCTTCATACTGTATCATAACTGTGGTTTGTACCTGTTCTACACCACTTCCTCTCTAACCTTCATACTGTATCATAACTGTGGTTTGTACCTGTTCTGCACCACTTCCTCTCTAACCTTCATACTGTATCATAACTGTGGTTTGTACCTGTTCTACACCACTTCCTCTCTAACCTTCATACTGTATCATAACTGTGGTTTGTACCTGTTCTGCACCACTTCCTCTCTAACCTTCATACTGTATCATAACTGTGGTTTGTACCTGTTCTACACCACTTCCTCTCCAACCTTCATACTGTATCATAACTGTGGTTTGTACCTGTTCTGCACCACTTCCTCTCTAACCTTCATACTGTATCATAACTGTGGTTTGTACCTGTTCTACACCACTTCCTCTCTAACCTTCATACTGTATCATAACTGTGGTTTGTACCTGTTCTACACCACTTCCTCTCTAACCTTCATACTGTATCATAACTGTGGTTTGTACCTGTTCTGCACCACTTCCTCTCTAACCTTCATACTGTATCATAACTGTGGTTTGTACCTGTTCTACACCACTTCCTCTCTAACCTTCATACTGTATCATAACTGTGGTTTGTACCTGTTCTACACCACTTCCTCTCTAACCTTCATACTGTATCATAACTGTGGTTTGTACCTGTTCTGCACCACTTCCTCTCAACCTTCATACTGTATCATAACTGTGGTTTGTACCTGTTCTACACCACTTCCTCTCTAACCTTCATACTGTATCATAACTGTGGTTTGTACCTGTTCTACACCACTTCCTCTCTCCAACCTTCATACTGTATCATAACTGTGGTTTGTACCTGTTCTACACCACTTCCTCTCTAACCTTCATACTGTATCATAACTGTGGTTTGTACCTGTTCTACACCACTTCCTCTCTAACCTTCATACTGTATCATAACTGTGGTTTGTACCTGTTCTGCACCACTTCCTCTCTAACCTTCATACTGTATCATAACTGTGGTTTGTACCTGTTCTGCACCACTTCCTCTCTAACCTTCATACTGTATCATAACTGTGGTTTGTACCTGTTCTACACCACTTCCTCTCTAACCTTCATACTGTATCATAACTGTGGTTTGTACCTGTTCTACACCACTTCCTCTCCAACCTTCATACTGTATCATAACTGTGGTTTGTACCTGTTCTGCACCACTTCCTCTCTAACCTTCATACTGTATCATAACTGTGGTTTGTACCTGTTCTGCACCACTTCCTCTCTAACCTTCATACTGTATCATAACTGTGGTTTGTACCTGTTCTGCACCACTTCCTCTCTAACCTTCATACTGTATCATAACTGTGGTTTGTGGTTTGTACCTGTTCTACACCACTTCCTCTCTAACCTTCATACTGTATCATAACTGTGGTTTGTACCTGTTCTACACCACTTCCTCTCTAACCTTCATACTGTATCATAACTGTGGTTTGTACCTGTTCTACACCACTTCCTCTCTAACCTTCATACTGTATCATAACTGTGGTTTGTACCTGTTCTGCACCACTTCCTCTCTAACCTTCATACTGTATCATAACTGTGGTTTGTACCTGTTCTGCACCACTTCCTCTCTAACCTTCATACTGTATCATAACTGTGGTTTGTACCTGTTCTGCACCACTTCCTCTCTAACCTTCATACTGTATCATAACTGTGGTTTGTACCTGTTCTGCACCACTTCCTCTCTAACCTTCATACTGTATCATAACTGTGGTTTGTACCTGTTCTGCACCACTTCCTCTCTAACCTTCATACTGTATCATAACTGTGGTTTGTACCTGTTCTGCACCACTTCCTCTCTAACCTTCATACTGTATCATAACTGTGGTTTGTACCTGTTCTGCACCACTTCCTCTCTAACCTTCATACTGTATCATAACTGTGGTTTGTACCTGTTCTGCACCACTTCCTCTCTAACCTTCATACTGTATCATAACTGTGGTTTGTACCTGTTCTGCACCACTTCCTCTCTAACCTTCATACTGTATCATAACTGTGGTTTGTACCTGTTCTGCACCACTTCCTCTCTAACCTTCATACTGTATCATAACTGTGGTTTGTACCTGTTCTGCACCACTTCCTCTCTAACCTTCATACTGTATCATAACTGTGGTTTGTACCTGTTCTACACCACTTCCTCTCTAACCTTCATACTGTATCATAACTGTGGTTTGTACCTGTTCTGCACCACTTCCTCTCTAACCTTCATACTGTATCATAACTGTGGTTTGTACCTGTTCTACACCACTTCCTCTCTAACCTTCATACTGTATCATAACTGTGGTTTGTACCTGTTCTGCACCACTTCCTCTCTAACCTTCATACTGTATCATAACTGTGGTTTGTACCTGTTCTGCACCACTTCCTCTCTAACCTTCATACTGTATCATAACTGTGGTTTGTACCTGTTCTACACCACTTCCTCTCTAACCTTCATACTGTATCATAACTGTGGTTTGTACCTGTTCTGCACCACTTCCTCTCTAACCTTCATACTGTATCATAACTGTGGTTTGTACCTGTTCTACACCACTTCCTCTCTAACCTTCATACTGTATCATAACTGTGGTTTGTACCTGTTCTGCACCACTTCCTCTCTAACCTTCATACTGTATCATAACTGTGGTTTGTACCTGTTCTGCACCACTTCCTCTCTAACCTTCATACTGTATCATAACTGTGGTTTGTACCTGTTCTGCACCACTTCCTCTCTAACCTTCATACTGTATCATAACTGTGGTTTGTACCTGTTCTGCACCACTTCCTCTCTAACCTTCATACTGTATCATAACTGTGGTTTGTACCTGTTCTGCCTACACCACTTCCTCTCTAACCTTCATACTGTATCATAACTGTGGTTTGTACCTGTTCTGCACCACTTCCTCTCTAACCTTCATACTGTATCATAACTGTGGTTTGTACCTGTTCTGCACCACTTCCTCTCTAACCTTCATACTGTATCATAACTGTGGTTTGTACCTGTTCTAACTGTGGTTTGTACCTGTTCTGCACCACTTCCTCTCTAACCTTCATACTGTATCATAACTGTGGTTTGTACCTGTTCTAACCTTCATACTGTATCACTGTGGTTTTCTGTTCTACACCACTTCCTCTCTAACCTTCATACTGTATCATAACTGTGGTTTTTGTTCTGCACCACTTACCTGTTCTAACACCACTTCCTCTCTAACCTTCATACTGTATCATAACTGTGGTTTGTACCTGTTCTGCACCACTTCCTCTCTAACCTTCATACTGTATCATAACTGTGGTTTGTACCTGTTCTGCACCACTTCCTCTCTAACCTTCATACTGTATCATAACTGTGGTTTGTACCTGTTCTGCACCACTTCCTCTCTAACCTTCATACTGTATCATAACTGTGGTTTGTACCTGTTCTGCACCACCACTTCCTCTACCTGTTCTAACCTTCATACTGTATCATAACTGTGGTTTGTACCTGTTCTGCACCACTTCCTCTCTAACCTTCATACTGTATCATAACTGTGGTTTGTACCTGTTCTGCACCACTTCCTCTCTAACCTTCATACTGTATCATAACTGTGGTTTGTACCTGTTCTGCACCACTTCCTCTCTAACCTTCATACTGTATCATAACTGTGGTTTGTACCTGTTCTGCACCACTTCCTCTCTAACCTTCATACTGTATCATAACTGTGGTTTGTACCTGTTCTGCACCACTTCCTCTCTAACCTTCATACTGTATCATAACTGTGGTTTGTACCTGTTCTACACCACTTCCTCTCTAACCTTCATACTGTATCATAACTGTGGTTTGTACCTGTTCTGCACCACTTCCTCTCTAACCTTCATACTGTATCATAACTGTGGTTTGTACCTGTTCTGCACCACTTCCTCTCTAACCTTCATACTGTATCATAACTGTGGTTTGTACCTGTTCTGCACCACTTCCTCTCTAACCTTCATACTGTATCATAACTGTGGTTTGTACCTGTTCTACACCACTTCCTCTCTAACCTTCATACTGTATCATAACTGTGGTTTGTACCTGTTCTGCACCACTTCCTCTCCAACCTTCATACTGTATCATAACTGTGGTTTGTACCTGTTCTGCACCACTTCCTCTCTAACCTTCATACTGTATCATAACTGTGGTTTGTACCTGTTCTGCACCACTTCCTCTCTAACCTTCATACTGTATCATAACTGTGGTTTGTACCTGTTCTGCACCACTTCCTCTCCAACCTTCATACTGTATCATAACTGTGGTTTGTACCTGTTCTACACCACTTCCTCTCCAACCTTCATACTGTATCATAACTGTGGTTTGTACCTGTTCTGCACCACTTCCTCTCTAACCTTCATACTGTATCATAACTGTGGTTTGTACCTGTTCTGCACCACTTCCTCTCTAACCTTCATACTGTATCATAACTGTGGTTTGTACCTGTTCTACACCACTTCCTCTCTAACCTTCATACTGTATCATAACTGTGGTTTGTACCTGTTCTACACCACTTCCTCTCTAACCTTCATACTGTATCATAACTGTGGTTTGTACCTGTTCTGCACCACTTCCTCTCTAACCTTCATACTGTATCATAACTGTGGTTTGTACCTGTTCTGCACCACTTCCTCTCTAACCTTCATACTGTATCATAACTGTGGTTTGTACCTGTTCTGCACCACTTCCTCTCTAACCTTCATACTGTATCATAACTGTGGTTTGTACCTGTTCTGCACCACTTCCTCTCTAACCTTCATACTGTATCATAACTGTGGTTTGTACCTGTTCTGCACCACTTCCTCTCTAACCTTCATACTGTATCATAACTGTGGTTTGTACCTGTTCTGCACCACTTCCTCTCCAACCTTCATACTGTATCATAACTGTGGTTTGTACCTGTTCTACACCACTTCCTCTCCAACCTTCATACTGTATCATAACTGTGGTTTGTACCTGTTCTGCACCACCTCCAGATCCTCTAGATTCTCCGGTACGTCCAGCCCCACCAACCAGGTCTCCTTCTGGCCCATCCACAGCTCGCAGGAGTCTGTCTCACTGAATATTGTGTAGAGGGCCATGGTATCATCCAGCTTCTTCTGCCTCAGGTCACACAGGGACATTAGCTCCATGTACAGGTCTCTGATGTCCTTCAGGCGTCTTTGAATGTCAGGCGTGTTGCGCAGCTCCTCGGGTAGCGCCGCCGCCTGGTCAAGTTCAAGTGTATTTTAAAGTGTATTTGCCGAACACGTACATTGCTGGAGAAATGTAACCACACTCAAATTCAAAGACAGAGCTGTGGATGGAAGTACTGACCATCCATGATATCAACATTATAGTTTTAACTATGTTTTAGGCTATACAGTGTTTGTTTACGTTTTACTTTGTTTACAAACATTGGAGTAAAACCAGCTTGGATGTTGTACTATATTTGAACTAAGCACATGAGGCATTTATAAGTTATATTCTTCAAGAATTGATGGGTGCATATCATTCACTTTTAAATCCAAAAATGGATGTAGCAACTGCACCGTTAAGTAGTACAGTAAAACAAACCAAGGTGAGTCCGAAATGGTACCCTACTCCTTACATAGTAAACTACAGTAAAACAAACCAAGGTGAGTCCGAAATGGTACCTTACATAGTAAACTACAGTAAAACAAACCAAGGTGAGTCCGAAATGGTACATAGTAAACTACAGTAAAACAAACCAAGGTGAGTCCGAAATGGTACCTACATAGTAAACTACAGTAAAACAAACCAAGGTGAGTCCGAAATTACATAGTAAACTAAAACAAACAAGGTGAGTCCGAAATGCCTTACTAGGAAGGTTGGGTGCCATAGTTCAGTAAAACAAACCACATCCCTTACAATCAGTAAAACAAACCAAGGTTCTGTCAGTCAGTAAAACAAACCAGTGAGTCGAAATTCATTCATAGTAAACCTGCCCTGGGAATTGGGTGCCATTTCAGACACATCCCCAATCAGCCATTCTGTCAGTCAGCCAGTTCATTCATTCACCTGTTTGGTCAGAGCATCGATGGTGGCTCCGTTCCTGGCGACATCGTTCCGGAGGTCTCGGTGTCTCTTCAGCAGCCTCTGGGTGGTATACTCATCATGGCCCATGTCATCACTAGTCATCTGCCTCTTGGCATCCAGCAGCCAGGCCTTCAGGTCTTCAGCCTCTCCCTGGAACTGAAAGAACCTCTGGGTGTCCTGGAGGTTCTGCCTTCTGAACGCTGCCAGTTCCTCCAGCTGCTGCCACTGACGCATCACGTCCTCCATGCAATCCCCAACCTAATATATACAATAATAAAATACATTTCATTTAGAATTTAATCCAAAGCGACTTAAAGTACTGCATGCATACATTTAAGTAACGGGGACACCAGCAAATCAAATCAAATCAAATTTTATTTGTCACATACACATGGTTAGCAGATGTTAAATGCGAGTGTAGCGAAATGCTTGTGCTTCTAGTTCCGACAATGCAGTGATAACCAACAAGTAATCTAACTAACAATTCCAAAACTACTGTCTTATACACAGTGTAAGGGGATAAGGAATATGTACATAAGGATATATGAATGAGTGATGGTACAGAGCAGCATACAGTAGATGGTATCGAGTACAGTATATACATATGAGATGAGTGTGTAGACAAAGTAAACAAAGTGGCATAGTTAAAGTGGCTAGTGATACATGTGTTACATAAGGATGCAGTCGATGATGTAGAGTACAGTATATACATATGCATATGAGATGAATAATGTAGGGTAAGTAACATTATATAAGGTAGCATTGTTTAAAGTGGCTAGTGATATATTTACATAATTCCCATCAATTCCCATTATTAAAATGGCTGGAGTTGGGTCAGTGTCAATGACAGTGTGTTGGCAGCAGCCACCACACTGTTAGTGGTGGCTGTTTAACAGTCTGATGGCCTTGAGATAGAAGCTGTTTTTCAGTCTCTGGTCCCAGCTTTGATGCACCTGTACTGACCTCGCCTTCTGGATGATAGCGGGGTGAACAGGCAGTGGTTCGGGTGGTTGATGTCCTTGATGATCTTTATGGCCTTCCTGCGGGTGGTGTAGGTGTCCTGGAGGGCAGGTAGTTTGCCCCCGGTGATGCGTTGTGCAGTCCTCACTACCCTCTGGAGAGCCTTACGGTTGAGGGCAGCAGTTGCCGTACCAGGCGGTGATACAGCCCGCCAGGATGCTCTCGATTGTGCATCTGTAGAAGTTTGTGAGTGCTTTTGGTGACAAGCCGAATTTCTTCAGCCTCCTGAGGTTGAAAGGCGCTGCTGCGCCTTCTTCACGACGCTTCAGTGTCCAGTTTGTCTGTGATGTGTATGCCGAGGAACTTAAAACTAGCTACCCTCTCCACTACTGTTCCATCGATGTGGATATGTCCCAATCATCTCCTTATCACGTTGAGTGTGAGGTTATTTTCCTATCCAGCTGCTGCCAGGCCGTCTCGTCGTTGTTGGTAATCAAGCCTACCAGCAGTTGATTTCAAGGCGTGCGTGGCCGTTCCTAGCGACGAACAGGAGAGGGCTCAGAACGCACCCTCTGTGGGGTATACTCATCATGGCCCATCAGCTAGGGGGAGGAGATGTCATTGCCTACCCCACCACCTGGGGGCGGCCCGTCAGGAAAAACACAGGGCGGGTCCTGACCCAAGCAGGGTACATTTGCCATTTCCAATTTTAGGTATTCCTCATTGTCCAGGTGGGGGTTAGGGCAGTGTGCAGTGTGGTTGAGATTGATCGTCTGTGGACCTAAAGTACTGCATGCATACATTTCAAAGCACTTCAATGACGGAAGTGAGTGCTACTTGGGGGAGTCAGCTCACCAGGAATGGTGGCCCTCTTCAAACCAGACATGTCCGACCCTGGGCGCATGCTCTGCTGGGGAAGTGCCACACTCTACCTGCAAGGCCACATTGTGGACTGCCACCTAAGCCCAGCACCCTCTACCAACTGACCTGGGGTGCCCCGAAGTGTCTGGCCTGGATCATCTTATCACCCTCATCCAGTATCTGCTGCAGATGTGCACGGCGAGCCCCCAGCTCGTTCTCGAAGGCATGGTGTTTGCTCTGCAGGACCAGCACACTGGTCAGGTCCTTGCCGTAGTCCAGCGAGGAGAAGATATGCTCTTTCTCCTTGATCCAGCTCTCCAGCTCGGCCATCTGAGATAAGACATAATATACTTTATTGTCAATTGTCTCAGATACACTAACGTTTGTATTTTTCCTTTATCCCAAACCCCTTGAGACACACACATACACGCACACACAGAGAGAGAGAGAGAGAGTTTGGAGGACATGGTCCTCTGCAGTGCAGCACCAGTGGAGAACTTTAGGGGTTAAGTCCCTCGCTCAAGGGCACCACCCTCCAGTTGCAAGCCCTTCTTTCCAGCCTCTCGACTACCTACCTCCCAGAAGAAGTTCCAGAGGCGTCGGGACTGCTCAAGGCGAGCGCGGCGTTGGGCCGCAAGGGCACACAGCTCCTGGTAACACAGGTCCAGGTGCTGCACCCGGTCCTTAATCACCTGGGGGTCACAGGGCTTGTAGCCTGGGACAGAGAGGGGGGAAGTGGGTCAAAACATGGCATGCAGTGATAATGGATCCCCCACTCTCCAGTCTCAGGGCGGTCACTAACCACAAGAGTTGGATTATACACTACATTCAAATATATTTTGGGTTACACTTTACATGAAGATATATTTTGGTAACACTATATTAAGATATATTTTGGTAACACTACATTAAGATATATGTTGGTAACATTTTACATGACATTTTACATACATCCTTGCACTTCACTTACTATCTCTATTGGCAAACTTGAGAGCAGCCACGTTGGAGTCGTGAACTCTTTCTGCCTGCACAGTGATGTCGGCCTCCACCAGAGCATGCTTCTGGAGCAGGTCATCCACCTCCAACAGGTGCTTCCCAAAGTCAGGGGAGAGCAGCCGAGCCTGGGGACATGCCACAGGGTCAGAGGTCAGGGGTGAGGGGTCAGGGGGAGAGGTGGAGGGGGAGGGGAGGTCAGGCACAGAAGTGTGGGGTGGCAAGGAGGTTAGTTCATTGAGATGGGCCAAAAACTAGCAAAGGAATGTTGTGGCATAGCTTGCTTGAGCAGGGGGGAAACTATCGTAATGTATTTCTGCAGTTATACACTGTATGCAAATACACTGAGCATACAAAACATTAAGAACACCTGCTCTTTCCATGACATACTGACCAGTTAAATCCACTTTAATCAGTGTAGATGAAGAGGAGAACCCTTGACAATTGAGACATGAATTGTGTATGTGTGCCATTCAGAGAGTGAATAGGCAAGACAACATACTTAGGTGCCTGTAAACTGGATATGGTAGTAGGTGCCAGGCGCACCGGTTTGTGTCAAGAACTGCAACGCTGCTTAGTTTTTCACACTCAACAGTTTCACGTCTGTATCAAGAATGGTCCTCCACCCAAAGGACATCCAGCCAAAGTGACACAACCGTGGGAAGCATTGGAGTCAAAATGGACCAACATCCCCGTGGAACGCTTTTTTTCAGATTCATAACATGGCCCATGCTGTGTCTGGTTCCAATGGCCTAGTGGGTTAGTTTGCAATGCCAGGGTTGTGGGTTTGCTTGCAACACCAGGGTTGTGGGTTTGATTGCAACACCAGGGTTGTTGGTTAACTTGCAACACCAGGGTTGTTGGTTAGCTTGCAACACCAGGGTTGTTGGTTAGCTTGCAACACCAGGGTTGTTGGTTAGCTTGCAACACCAGGGTTGTTGGTTAGCATTGTAACACCAGGGTTGTGGGTTAGCTTGCAACACCAGGGTTGTTGGTTAGCTTGCAACACCAGGGTTGTGGGTTAGCTTGCAACACCGGGGTTATGGGTTAGCTTGCAACACCAGGGTTGTGGGTTAGCTTGCAACACCAGGGTTGTGGGTTTGATTGCAACATGAGGGTTGTTGGTTAGCATTGTAACACCGGGGTTGGGTTGTGGGTTAGCTTGCAACACCAGGGTTGTGGGTTAGCTTGCAACACCAGGGTTGTGGGTCAGCTTGCAACATCAGGGTTATGGGTTAGCTTGAAACACCAGGGTTATGGGTTAGCTTGCAACACCAGGGTTATGGGTTAACTTGCAACGCCAGGGTTATGGGTTAGCTTGCAACGCCAGGGTTATGGGTTAGCTTGCAACACCAGGGTTGTGGGTTAGCTTGCAACACCAGGGTTATGGGTTCGCTTGCAAAACCAGGATTATGGGTTAGCTTGCAACATCAGGGTTGTGGGTTAGCTTGCAACACCAGGGTTGTGGGTTAGCTTGCAACACCAGGGTTATGGGTTAGCTTGCAACACCAGGGTTGTGGGTTAGCTTGCAACACCAGGGTTGTGGGTTAGCTTGCAACACCAGGGTTGTGGGTTAGCTTGCAACATCAGGGTTGTGGGTTAGCTTGCAACACCAGGGTTATGGGTTAGCTGGCAACACCAGGGTTATGGGTTAGCTGGCAACACCAGGGTTATGGGTTAGCTGGCAACACCAGGGATATGGGTTAGCTGGCAACACCAGGGTTATGGGTTAGCTGGCAACACCAGGGTTATGGGTTAGCTGGCAACACCAGGGATATGAGTTAGCTGGCAACACCAGGGATATGAGTTAGCTGGCAACACCAGGGTTATGGGTTAGCTTGCAACACCAGGGATATGAGTTAGCTGGCAACACCAGGGTTATGGGTTAGCTTGCAACACCAGGGATATGAGTTAGCTGGCAACACCAGGGTTATGGGTTAGCTGGCAACACCAGGGATATGAGTTAGCTGGCAACACCAGGGTTATGGGTTAGCTTGCAACACCAGAGTTTTGGGTTTGATTGCAGCAGGGGCCAGGTATAGTAAGTACAGTATGTATCACTGTCAATATCTTCCATTTTGTAAGTTGCTTTGGCCATATTGTTATTGTATTATGTGTATTATTACTATTATCACTGTACCTTCATCCCATCCATCCAGTTGATGATGTACAACATCTCCTGGAAGATCCTCTGCAGGGTGAGGTTCTTGTCCAGTCGTGCCCTGCGAGCTTTCAGCAGCTCCTGTAGGTAATCCCACAGCCTCAGGATGTTGTCCTTACGCACGTCGATGCGCTTGGTGTCGTGGTAACGCTCAGACTCCAGCTCTTTAGAGATCGCTACTATGCCCTGGATGCGTTCCTCGTAGGCAGTGATGTCCGTCTCGATGGCGTCGTGCTTCTTCTTAGCGGCCTCTACCGCCGGCAGGTCGTAGCCGAAGTTGTCCTGAAGGTGGAAGGTATTTCAGATGTGAAGAGACTGTTATATATGTCTATCTTAATATTTGGGGCAGGTAAGTATTCTGACTTGAGATCTGTGCAAGTTTTCACACAAGTCTCCCACTGTCATCAATGAATGATTTACGCAAAGGTCCAAGTTGCAAGCACTTGTCTCAGCTTTGAATTGGCCCCAAAATGAAGTGGATGTCTGTTTTGTTATGTTTTTATGGGCTGTCTATGTTCAGGTGAATTGCAGCTGTCAGCCAATCAGCATTCAGGGCTTGAACCACCAAGTGTATAATAGTGGACATGTTACGGTCTGATATACCACGGCTGTTAGCCAATCAGCATTCAGGGCTCAAACCACCCAGTTCATAATAGCGGACATGTTAAGTCTGATATACCATGGCTGCCAGCCAATCAGCACTCAGGGCTCGAACCACCCAGTGTATAATAGTGGACATTTACCTGTGCCACCAGTCTCTGGTTCTCCAGTAGCCAGGTCTCTCTCATGGAAGCCTTCCTGTCGAAGCGTCTGGCCATCTGCTCCAGTTTCTCCTGACGAATCAGCTCGTCTCTCAGGACACGTTCCCTCTCATGCTCCGCCCACTCCAAATGCTCCCAGGCCTGCAGAGGACAACATGGTTGATTACAAACTCAGCGGAAATAGAAACGTCCCTTTTTCAGGATGCTGTCTTTCAAAGATAATTCATAAAAATCCAAATAACTTCACAGATCTTCATTGTAAAGGGTTTAAAAACTTCCCATGCTTGTTCAATGAACCATAAACAATTAATGAACATGCACTTGTGGAACAGTCGTTAGAACCCTAACAGCTTACAGACGGTAGGCAATTAAGGTCACAGTTATGACATGACCCTCCAGCATGACAATGCCACCAGCCATACTGCTCGTTCTGTGAGTGATTTCCTGCAAGACAGGAATGTCAGTGTTCTGCCATGGCCAGCGAAGAGCCCGGATCTCAATCCCACTAAGCACGTCTGGGACCTGTTGGACTGGAGGGTGAAGGCTAGGGCCATTCCCCCCAGAAATGTCTGGGAACTTGCAGGTGCCTTGGTGGAAGAGTGGGGTAACATCTCAGAGCAAAAAGTGGCAAATCCGATGCTGTCCATGTGGAGGAGATGCACAGACAGGGACAGTCTATTTCACTGTCAGCAGGCTACTGTCGGGCTTTGTTAAGATTCAGTCATTCTTGTGTCTTTGCTCATGAATAAATCACCCAGTACTCAATCTACTGCCTCGGTCTCCTCCATTCCTGCATTCTGATGACACCCCATAGCGTAAATAAGTCCTGAACCAGCCCACTAGATTAAACTTACCTCCCATTTTAGTATTCCTGCAAGCTTATATTCCTTACCCTGTTGAGATCAGCCACGAGAGCCCCCTCCTTGGGGGTATAGACTCTCTGGTTGTTGGCTCTCATACGACTCTGGATGGTGAACAGCAGCACCTCCAGATTACCTTTCTCCTGGAACCTGGAACATCACAGACAAAACAATAAACGATGTGTCAGAACCAGAACAAGAATGTCTTATTTTAAAAGATGGGGGAAATTCCCAGGTTCGAAGTTACAAGAATCCTAAAGGTTTTCTGGAAAACCTAGATTTGTTTTTCGGGAACGTTTCTGGAATTGTGCCCTAGTTGAGCCATAGAGTAATACGGCAGGTTGATGTGACTGACTTGGGTGGTTTCTCCACTATGCGGTAGGAGTTGAAGGATTGGAGCTGCTGTTGGACCCCGGTCAGAGAGTTTGCCAGTTTACGGTTGTTCAGGATGATGATGGTCTGCTGTATCCATGTCAGCAGGTCTGACGACAGGGTTTCGTACTTGTCAATCATCTTCTCTGTCTCTATGGCATGGTCTAGTACCTAGAGGATGGATGCAGAGGGTTAGGTTACTCAAACACTAGGGTGTAATACTGTCACATGAAACAATGCATGCACGGATTTACACGCACACACACGCACACACACACACACACACACACACACACACACACACACACACACACACACACACACACACACACACACACACACACACACACACACACACACACACACACACACACACACACACACACACCATTATTTATCCCATCCTCACCTTGCCAACTCTCTTCCCCTCCACCGCTAATGCCTTCATCTTGGAGAAGTAGTGGTAGAAAGCCACAACATATGTGATGATGGACTTCTCATCTGGGTTCTCTGTGAACACATCTGTAATACAAACAGACAGTCAGAACTAGAAGATCACCTTGAGCTCAGCCCATGAAGACCTGAAAGGGCCGGTTTCCCGAACAGAGGGTTCTGGACTGAAAAGGATTTTCTACTGAGATCTTCCATTGACTATGCTTTTTAGTCCATGACTTTGCTTAATCTGGGTCCAGGAAACCGGTTCTTAGTTCGAGATGAGGGAACAGCACATTGTCACTCACCTTCAGGGTCTAACAGTTTTGCTACTCCAAGAGTCTGCTCTGCTACATTGAAGGCATTCTGAAGGTTATGGGTTGGATTGGACCTCTTCAGGCCACTATAGTCCACCAGGTCTGGCCTTGAGAGAGAGAGACATAACAATGAGGATCAGTTATAGAACCCATTGCCCTTCATGGTTTTGAGGTCTGGGGTCTGCCCACCAACCAAGATTTTTTTTTAAATGGGACAAACACCAAATTGAGACATTGCATACAGAATTCTGCAAAAATATCCTCGTATTATGTAAAACACCAAATAATGAATGCAGAGCAGAATTAGGCCGATACCCGCTAATGATCAACATCTAGAAAAGAGACGTTAAATTCTACAACCACCTAAAAGGAAGCGATTCCCAAACCTTCCATAACAAAGCCGTCACCTACAGATAAATTAATCTGGAGAACAGCCCCCTAAGCAAGCTGGTCCTGGGGCTAAATTCACAAACACAAACAGACCCTACAAAGACCCAGGACAGCATCACAATTAGACCCAACCAAATCATGAGAAAACAAAAAGATAATTACTTGACCCATTGAAAACAGAGGAAACTAGAATGCTATTTGGCCCTGAACAGAGATCACACAGTGGCAGAATATCTGACCACTGTGATTGACCCAAAATTAAGGAAATCTTTGACTATGTACAGACTCAGTGAGCATAGCCTTGCTATTGAGAAAGGCTGCCAAAGTCAGACCTGGCTCTTAAGAGAAGACAGGCTATGTGCACACTGCCCACAAAATGAGGTGGAAACTGAGTTGCACTTGCCCTAACCTCTTGCCAAATGTATCACCATATTAGAGAAACTTATTTCCCTCAGATTACACAGATCAATCACAGCAGCAAGACTTGTGACCTGAAAAGGGCAGCCAAGAAAGTGCAACCAGTGAAGAACAAACACTATTATAAATACAACCTATATTTATATTGATTTATTTTCCCTTTTGTAATTTAACTATTTGCACATCATTACAACACTGTATGTAGATATAATATGATATTTGAAATGTTTTTATTCTTTTGGAAATGTTGTAATTGTAATGTTGTTGTTTTTTCACTTTTGTTTATTATCTATTTCACTTGTTTTGGCGATGTAAACATGTTTTCCATGCCAGTAAAGCCATTCAATTGAATTAGAGCGAGAGAGAGAGCGAGATAAAGAAAGAGAGACAGACAGAGAGAGAGATAAAGAAAGAGAGAGAGAGACAGAGGGAGAGAGAGAGAGACAGAGAGTGTGACAGAGAGAGAGAGAGAGAGAGAGAGACAGAGAGAGAGAGAGAGACAGAGAGTGTGACAGAGAGAGAGAGAGAGAGAGAGAGAGAGAGAGAGAGAGAGAGAGAGAGAGAGACAGAGGGACAGAGGGAGAGAGAGACAGAGAGTGTGACAGAGAGGGGAGAGAGAGACAGAGAGTGTGAGAGAGAGAGAGAGAGAGAGAGAGAGAGAGAGAGAGAGAGAGAGAGAGAGAGAGAGAGAGAACATTGCTGTGGGGACTTGCTTCCATTCAGTCACAAGAGCATTAGAGAGGTCAGGCACTGATTTTAGGCGATTAGGCTTGGTCCGCAGTCGGCGTTATAATTCATCCCAAATGTGCTCAATTGGGTTGAGGTCAGTGCTCTGTGCAGGCCAGTCAAGTTCTTCCCCACTGATCTCGACAGACCATTTCTGTACAGATCTCACTTTGTACCCCAGGGGCATTGTCATGCTGAAACAATAAAGGGCCTTCCCCAAAGTGCTGCCACAAAGTTGGAAGCACAGAATAGTCTACAAAGTCATTGTATCCTGTAGCATTAAGATTTCTTTCACGGAACTAAGTTCGTTTGAGATTTACACCACTTCAGTCGATGCTCGGCATTAAGCATGGTGATCTTAGGCTTGTGTGCAGCTGCTCGGCAATTGAAACACATTTCATGAAGCTCCCGATGAACAGTTCTTGTGCTGCTGTTGCTCCAGAGGCAGTTTGGAACACGGTAGTGAGTGTTGCAACCGAGGACAAATTATATGTACACGCTACGTGCTTCAGCTCTCGGCGGTCCCATTCTATGAGCTTGTGTGGCCTACCACTTCGCGGCTGAGCTGTTGTTGCTCCTAGCCTTTTTCACTTCAAAATAACACTTACAGTTGACCAGGGCAGCTCCAGCAGGGCAGAAATTTGACGTGGCATCCTATGACGGTGCTACGTTGAAAGTCTGCTCTTCAGTAAGACCATTCTACTGACAATTTTTGTCTATGGAGATTGCATAGCTGTGTGCTTGATTTTATACACCTGTCAGCAACGGGTGTGGCTGAAACAGCCGAATCCACTAATTTGAATGGGTGTCCACATACCTTTGTATATTATATAGTGTATATGGTTCTGTTACAACCAGGTTGTAACCAATGGCATCATTCTGGCACAGCTATTGTGGATGATATGTGATTCTATCTTCTCTTACCGGTGTTTGTGTATGAGAGCGCTGAACGCCATTCCGTCTTTCCAACTGGTGGTGAAGTTGGTGATGTTTACGTTTGGATATCTGTAGAAACAGGACGGACAAAGAGTCAATGTCACGGACTGGCCTCAATCCAAAACGGATCCCAGTAGCTCACAGGACTAATAACATACACTGATCCCTAATGAACCTGGCTTTATCCAAGCAACCCTGATCATTGATCCTTTTGTGGTTCCAATGTCTCAGTGAGTGAGAGCATGGTGTTGGTAAGATCAGAGCTGTGGGTTCTACTGACCTGACAAAGAGTTGTGAAGGCCTATATGTTGAAGTGTTGTATATAGGGGATGGGGAGTAGCAATATTCTGTGTGTGGGCCTCTCATTTCTTTATGTGGGTTCTATTGTCACATGGGCCACCAAGTTTCTCTGTCAATACTGACAGTTTTTGGAAATTGCTTTGGATTAGTCTTTTTTTAGTCACCCGGCAGTCTTCATCTGGCACCAGAGTAGCAGAGCGTCCTTGGCTGTGCGGCTCTCCCGTTGAGTCCCGTCTGCCTGTCCCATCTCCACCACGATGTCTTGGATCTGTCGGACAGGGACAGGAGGGACAGAGAGTCAACTACAGTAATGAATATGGAATTTACACTAGACTAGATTGGTCTCCACGTAAGAACTAACAGACATAACACAACCTACATGTTGACGGACACCAAGACCGTTGTGGAGAGCGCACAACAACACCTATTCAACTCAAATCGTATTTGTCACATGTGCCGAATACAACAGGCTTGGAAGTGAAATGCTCAAAACCAACAAGGCAGCTAAAACATTTTTTTTATTCAACTATTAACTTTAAAAAAATAAAATATTAGGGAGTCTTTGACAATTTTATGGGCTTTCCTCTGACACCGCTTGGTATAGAGATCCTGGATGGCAGGAAGCTTGGCCCCAGTGATGTACTGGGCCGTACACACTACCCTCTGTAGTGCCTTGTGGTTGGAGGCCGAGCAGTTGCTATACCAAGCAGTGATGCAACCAGTCAGGATGATCTCGATGCTGCAGCTGTAGAACCTTTTGAGGATCTGAGGACCCATGACAAATCTTTTCAGTCTCCTGAGATAGGTTTTGTTGTGCCGTCTTCACGACTATCTTGGTGTGCTTGGACCGTGTTAGTTTGTTTGTGATGTGGACACCAAGGAACTTGAAGCTCTCAACCTGCTCCACTACAGCCTCGTCGATAAGAATGGGGGCGTGCTTGGTCCTCCTTCTCTAGTAGTCCCCCTCAGGACACTGAAGATTTGACATGGGTCCTCAGATCCTCAAAAAGTTATATAGCTGCACCATCAAGAGCATCCGGACTGGTTACATCACCACTTGGTATGGCAACTTCTTGGCATACGACCGCAAGGTGCTACAGAGGGTAGTGCATACGGCCAAGAATATCCCTGGAGCCAAGCAACCTGCCATCCAGGACCTCTATAACAGGCGGTGTCAGAGGAAGGCCCTAAAAAAAGATTTTGTTACTTACTAAAAAAAAAAATCTGCATTGTTGGTTAAGGGCTTGTAAGTAAGTATTTCACGGTAAGGTCTACCTGTTGTGTTCGGCGTATTTGACATGTGTCACGCCCTGACCATAGAGAGCCCTTGGTTCTCTATGGTGTAGTAGGTCAGGGCGTGACTAGGGGGTGATCTAGTATATTTATTTCTATGTTGGTGTGCTTGGTATGGTTCCCAATTAGAGGCATCTGGTAATCGTTGCCTCTAATTGGGGATCATATTTAGGTAGCCATTTCCCCACTGTATTTTGTGGGATCTTGTTTTGAGTTAGTGCATGTGGCACCTCTGATGTCACGGTTCGTTGTTTGTTTCTTTTTGTTTTGAAGTATCGCGTAAATAAATATGTGGAACTTTAATCACGCTGCACCTTGGTCCGTCTCTACACACAACCGTGACAACATGCAGTGTATAGTGTACATACTGTATATTTTAGAATGTGAGAATGTTTAGACATAAACTGCCTATTTCTTATTTTAGGCTGAAATATGAAGAGTATATTTTTATTAGTAATGAGGGTAAAACAAGTTAAAACAAGGTTTAAAAAAAAGAGGCTAATACTAGATCTAGTATCTAATTGAAACATTAGTTAAATTGATAGAGCGGGCCATGTTAAATCTGTAAATGATCAAGGTTACCATCTTCCCACCAACTACCAACACACTGTCAGTAATTAAAACAGGGATTCTATCTGTGAGACGAGGCTAAATTTAGCACCACTTTGCTTATCTTCTCCTCCGTTTGTTCTGACACTACGTAGGGATGCAGACAGAGGCTAGCTAGTCTACTCTTCCCTATTTTCTCCTCTCCTCCTTGATGGAGTGAATAATGCAGCAACTAGGCCATATTGTTTGAACTAGCAAAGCTAAAAATAACAGTACAATGTCAAATTAAAAATAAACACTGTATCAGCCTGTTAAAAAGAATCACTGTATCAGCCCAGATAAAAGAATGAAACAGACATGGTGTTTTGTTTGGGATGTTTTAACACCAGATAATGATGGCTGTTGGCTGAAACCAGACTGTATACAGCTCCAGGTAGAGGGGATTTATGTTCAATTCTAGTTCATTGTTCAACCACTGTTGTCTTTAGTGATTAGATCACCTAAGCTGGTGATCCCAGATCAGTTTGTGCTGTCTTGCCACCGGGACATAGAAGTTGGCTATAAAGCACAAACAGATCTGGGACCAGGCATGCACCAGGTGGTTTAAATTGAGGTCATTTTGTAACCTGTGTTGTTTAAGTGGTTAGTTAGAAGAAGAAGAATCCTAACTCACCTGGAATCTGAGAATGATGGTCCAGATGAGTCCCAGGATGAGGCGGTGGTTGCCGTCGACGATGTCGTGTGATCCCATATTCTCCAGGTGGACCCTCTGCTCCTTGAGGAACTGCAGGGCCTTGTCCACGTTCTCCAGACAGTGGATCCGCATACGGCCCTTAGTGGGCTTGGGCTGGAAGGAGGGAGAGAGGGAGATAATAGTGTGTGGCTATTTACAGTGCCTTTGGAAAGTATTCAGACCCCTTGACTTTTTCCACATTTTGTTACGTTAATATAAAAAAATCCTTAGCAATCTACACACAATACCCAATAATGAAAAAGCAAAAACAGGTTTAGACATTTTTGCAAATTAATAAAATATTAAAAACAGAAACACCTTATTTACATAAGTATGGAGACTTGAAATTGAGCTCAGGTGCATCCTGTTTCCATTGATCATCCTTGAGATGTTTCAACAACACGATTGGAGTCAACCTGTGGTCATTTCAATTGATTGGATATGATTTGGATCGGCACGGTCTATATAAGGTCCCACAGTTGACAGTGCATGTCAGAGCAAAAACCAAGCCATGAGGTTGAAGACATTGTCCGTAGAGCTCCGAGACAACATTGTGTCGAGGCACAGATCTGGGAAAGGGTACCAAAAAATGTCTACAGCATTGAAGGTCCCCAAGAACACAGTGGCCTCCATAATTATTAAAAGGAAGAAGGAACAACCATCTCTGCAGCACTCTACCAATCAAGCCAGATGGAAGCCACTCCTCGGTTAAAGGCACAAGACTCTCAGACCATGAGAAACAAGATTCTCTGATCTGATGAAACCAAGATTGAACTCTTTGGCCTGAATGTCAAGTGTCATGTCTGGAAGAAAACTGGCACCATCCCTACAGAATCATGCTGTGAGGATGTTTTTCAGCAGCAAGGACTGGGAGACTAGTCGGGATAGAGGCAAATATGAAAGGTGCAATGTACAGAGAGATCCTTGATAAAAACCTGCTCCAAAGCTCTTAGGACCTCAGACTGGGTGAATGTTCACCTTTAAACAGGACAACGACCCTCAGCACACATTCAAGACAACCCAGGAGTGGCTTCGGGACGAGTCTCTGAGTGGCCCAGCCAGAACCCGGACTTAACCCTGGTCGAACATCTCTGGAGAGACCTAAATATAGCTGTGCAGCAAAACTCCCCATCTAACCTGACAGAGCTTGAGGGGAGAAACTCCCCAAATACAGATGTGCCAAGCCTGTAGTGTCTTACCCAAGAAGACTGGAGGCTGTAATCGCTGCCAAAGGTGCTTCAACAAAGTACTGAGTAAAGAGTCTGAATATTTACGTAAATGTAATATTTCCGTTCCATTTCTAAAAAACTGTTTTTGCTTTGTCATCATGGGGTATTGTGGGTAGATTGATTAGGGGAAAAACTATTGAATTGATGTTAGAATAAGGCTGTAATGTAACAAAATGTGGAAGGAGGTCAAGGGGTCTGAATACTTGATAAATGTGACTGGAGTACTTCCACACTGATCTGGATCATCAGACCATTGTCATAACAGGGACAAAGAAAAGCTACAGAACGCACATACAATACATCATAAATGCACACTGTTCACCCACACACACTACACACACACACACACACACACACACACACACACACACCATAAATGCACACTGTTCACACACACATAAATGCACACTGTTCACACACACATACACACATACTACACACACACACATACAATACATCATAAATACACACACACACACACACAGACACTACACACACACATACTACACACACACACATGCACACACACACATACACACACACACACATACATCATAAATGCACACTGTACACACACATACTACACACACACATACAATACATCATAAATACACACACACACACACACACACACACACACACACACACACACACACACACACACACACACACACACACACACACACACACACACACACACACACACACACACACACACACACACACACACATCATAAATACACACTGTTCACACACACATACAATACATCATAAATACACACACACACATACAATACATCATAAATACACACACACACTACACACACATACAATACATCATAAATACACACTGTTCACACACACACACACACACACGTGTGTGAGTGCTTTTGGTGATAAGCTTAAGAAATTTGGATTGTCACCAAAAGCACTCAAAAACTTCTACAGATGTACAATCGAGAGCATCCTGTCAGGCTGTATCACCGCCTGGTACGGCAACTGCTCTGCCCACAACCATAAGGCTCTCCAGAGGATAGCGAGTTCTGCACAACGCATCACCGGGGGCAAACTACCTGCCCTCCAGGACACCTACACCACCCGATGTCACAGAAAGGCCATAAAGATCATCAAGGACAACAACCACCCGAGCCACTGCCTGTTCACCCCACTATCATCCAGAAGGCGAGGTCAGTACAGGTGCATCAAAGCAGGGACCGAGAGACTGAAAAACAGCTTCTATCTCAAGGCCATCAGACTGTTAAACAGCCACCACTAACATTGAGTGGCTGCTGCCAACACACTGACTCAACTCCAGCCACTTTAATAATGGAAATTGATGTAAAATATATCACTCGCCACTTTAAACAATGCTACTTAATATAATGTTTACATACCCTACATTACTCATCTCATATGTATATACTGTACTCGATACCATCTACTGCATCTTGCCTATGCCGTTCTGTACCATCACTCATTCATATATCTTTATGTACATATTCTTTATCCCTTTACACTTGTGTGTATTAGGTAGTAGTTTTGGAATTGTTAGCTAGATTACTCGTTGGTTATTACTGCATTGTCGGAACTAGAAGCACATGCATTTCGCTACACTCGCATTAACATCTGCTAACCATGTGTATGTGACAAATGCACGCACGCACACACACACACACACACACACACACACACACACACACACACACACACACACACACACACACACACACACACACACACACACACACACACACACACACTGTTCACACACACACACACACTCACACACACTACATCACACACATACACACACACACACACACACACGCACACACACACACACACACACACACACACACACACACACACACACACACACACACACACACACACACACACACACACACACACACACACATATAATACACACTGTTCACACACACACACACACACACACACACACACACTACATCATAAACACACACTGTTCACACACACACACACACATATACCCACACACTACACACATATACCCACGTACCAGTTTCTCTCCAGAGAGGAGCTCCAGTAGTTTGATGAGCATGCGTCCATCCCTGAGGTCCAGGTACAGGTCAGAGATACGGCAGCTGACCCGGGACAGGATGGAGTTGACCCACTTAGTGAAGGTCTTCTTCTGGACCGCCTCACGCTCATCTAGAGGAGGAGAATACAGGGAACTAGCTCAGATATCACCAGATTACACAGTAATAACGCAGCAATAACCTATTAGTTACTGCTTTACTTATTTGGGAATCATTCAAACAAACACCACTAGGCAGAACACTGTGGAGTGTATGATGTATGAAAATGTGTGTAAATGTGTGTGTGTAAGCTTGAGAATAGACATGAGAATCCACAAGGCCTTTGTAAGTAGTCTTTAAAGTACGATCCTACTCTGAGCGTAAGAATGTCAGCAGCACTGTGACTTATGTATTACCAACCTGGATTCATGGGTAGACGTATCATAGTAAATACAAATCCAGGACACTGAAATTAGTATGATATGTTACGTTTGGTATTGTATGTATTAATTTGTGGTAGCCCATCATCAATTTCGTATAATATGTTACGAATTGCAACTCATACAATATGTTGCGAATTTTCATAGGAGAACCCTTTGAAGAACCCTTTTGGTTCCACAGAGGGTTCTACATGGAACCCGAAAAGGTTCTACCTAGAACCAGAAAGGGTTCTCCTATGGGGATGGCCAAAGAACCCTTTTGGAACCCTTTTTTCTAAGAGCGTACGCCCATCCATCCACCCGACCAACCACCCTCCTTTCATTTTTGCCTTAATTAATTAACCTTCTGTCTTATGTACTGTATGTAACCATGCCAAACGTAACATATCATCGTAATTTGAGTGTCCTGGATTTTCGTTTACTATGTTACGTCTAATCTATGAGACCAGCCTGGGCTGACTACTACCCACCTGATGGCATTATGTCTCCCTACTGGTTAGCAGCAGGACTTCACAGTCACACATTAAAGCCTCCAACACTGCCTACGTCCCAAATGGCCCATTAGGGCTCTGGTCTAAAGAAGTGCACTACACAGGGAATAGGGTGCCATTTGGGATGAAGACACTGACAGATGTGCCTCCTACTGAACAACCAATATACATGTGCTTAAAGTAATTTCATTGTGCTGTATATGACTCAGTCAAGTGCAAATGTGTAAATGTGTGTGTGTGTGTATGCGTTTGTGCGTGCGTGCGTGCATGCGTGCGTGCGTGCGTGTGCGTGTGTGTATGCGTGCGTGTGCGTGTGTGTGTGGCCTGCTTGTGTTCCTTCCCCTAATGCTTGTACCATGTTTATCCCTGGTCCCAAATATAACAGTGCAAAATACTGCATCCTTAATGGCTTGTTCTATAAATGATTCAGGCCCTCAGGCTGTGGAGAACAGGGAGAGAGAGAGAAGAGAGAGAGAGAGGGGGAAGAAAGGAGAGATAGGGAAGAAAGGAGAGAGACCGAGAGAGAGAGAGGGAGAGATAGGGAAGAAAGGAGAGAGAGAGGGAAGAGAGAGAGGGAGAGAGAGCGAGAGAGAGAGAGAGAGAGGGAAGAGTGAGATGGAGCGAGAGAGAGAGAGAGAGAGGGAAGAGTGAGATGGAGCGAGAGAGAGAGAGAGGGAAGAGTGAGATGGAGCGAGACAGAGAGAGAGGGAAGAGTGAGATGGAGCGAGACAGAGAGAGAGGGAAGAGTGAGATGGAGAGAGACAGAGAGAGAGGGAAGAGTGAGATGGAGAGAGACAGAGAGAGAGGGAAGAGTGAGATGGAGAGAGACAGAGAGAGAGGGAAGAGTGAGATGGGGAGAGAGAAGGAGACAGGGAGGCGAGGGATATGAGGAGGGGAACACACAGAGAGGGAGAGAGAGAGAGAGATGGGGAAGAAAGGAGAGCGAGAGAGAGGGAAGAAAGGAGAGAGAGAGGAGAGAGAGCAGGATAGGGAAGAAATTATAGAGGGAAGAAAGGAGAGAGAGAGAGGAGAGAGAGAGAGGGAGAGATAGGGAAGAAAGGAGAGAGAGAGGGAAGAGTGAGATGGAGAGAGACCGAGAGAGAGAGAGGGAAGAGTAAGATGGAGAGAGACCGAGAGAGAGAGAGAAGAGTGAGATGGAGAGTGAGATGAGAGAGAAAGAGAGGGGAGAGAGAGGATACAAAAATATAGAGAGAGAGGATACAGAGAGAGAGGATACAGAGAGAGAGAGGATACAGAGAGAGAGAGAGAGAGAGAGAGGGAGAGAGAGAGGATACAGAGAGACAGAGATGAGAGAGAAAGAGAGGATACAGAGAGAGAGAGAGAGAGAGAGAGCTAGAGAGAGAGAGAGAGAGAGATGATACAGAGAGGAGAGAGAGAGAGAGAGGATACAGAGAGAGGAGAGAGAGAGGATACAGAGAGAGAGAGAGAGGATACAGAGAGGAGAGAGAGAGAGGATACAGAGAGAGAGAGGATACAGATACAGAGAGAGAGAGGATACAGAGAGAGAGAGGATACAGAGAGGATACAGAGAGAGAGAGAGAGAGAGAGAGAGAGAGAGAGAGAGAGAGAGAGAGAGAGAGGATACAGAGAGAGAGAGAGAGAGAGAGAGAGGATACAGAGAGAGAGAGAGAGAGGATACAGAGAGAGAGAGAGAGGATACAGAGAGAGAGAGGATACAGAGAGGATACAGAGAGAGAGAGAGAGGATACAGAGAGAGAGAGAGAGGATACAGAGAGAGAGAGAGGATACAGAGAGAGAGGATACAGAGAGAGAGGATACAGAGAGAGAGAGAGAGAGAGAGAGAGGATACAGAGAGAGAGAGGATACAGAGAGAGAGGAGAGAGAGAGAGAGAGAGAGAGAGAGAGGATACAGAGAGAGAGGATACAGAGAGAGAGGATACAGAGAGAGAGGATACAGAGAGGATACAGAGAGAGAGAGAGGGGATACAGAGAGAGAGAGAGAGGATACAGAGAGAGAGAGACAGAGAGAGAGATAGAGAGAGAGGATACAGAGAGAGAGAGGAGAGAGGATACAGAGAGGATACAGAGAGGATACAGAGAGAGAGAGAGAGAGAGAGAGGATACAGAGAGGATACAGAGAGGATACAGAGAGAGAGGATACAGAGAGAGAGGATACAGAGAGGATACAGAGAGAGAGGATAGAGAGAGGATACAGAGAGGATACAGAGAGAGAGGATACAGAGAGGATACAGAGAGAGAGGATACAGAGAGGATACAGAGAGGATACAGAGAGAGAGGATACAGAGAGGATACAGAGAGAGAGAAGAGAGGATACAGAGTGAGGGTACAGAGAGAGAGAGAGGAGAGAGAGAGACAGAGAGAGACAGAGAGAGACAGAGAGAGGTAACCCAGAGAAGAAGGGAGACATGCAACTAAAGGAGAGGGCAAGGTGAATGACATAAAAAGGGGTAGCCTGTATCATTGCTCTCTTATCTATTCTATGCATTGTGAAAATGTAACACATCTTTCATCTATGACCATGTTATACATTCCTGTACTCCATAAGAGACTAGGCAGTGTCGTTAAATTAGTCATGTCCCATTCTGTCTCCTCACTGGTAAATAACAAAGAGCTACGGCACACACTGCCTACTGCACAACATCCATGTGGAACCTCCCCAAAATCATTTCAAAAGTAATGACAGTTAAAACATGCAAAAACAACGGCATCATCTGCGTCCCAAATAGCACCCTACAAAGTGCACTACTTCAGACCAGAGCCCTATGACACCCTATTCCCTACGTCGTGCACTAATTTTGACCCGTAGCGATCCTTAGGGATATGTGGCATCGTCCTCCCAGCCAGACCAAGGCTGTCTCAGTACAACAACAAGGCTGAATAATACTCTGGTGTGTTTGAGTGTACACACTCTCCAGGCTGGCATCGTCCTCCCAGCCAGACCAAGGCTGTCTCAGTACAACAACAAGGCTGAATAATACTCTGGTGTGTTTGACATGCTGCTACTCCTCCCTGGTCTCCAGACCCGTCCACTCTCTGACTCCAGTGAGCGACAGCCACAAGCCACATGACTTAAAATGATGCTGATGGATTTTCCCTTTACTCAGCCAGAGAGTCAGAGAGAGCCAGAGTGCCAGAGAAAGTTAGAGAGAGCCAGAGAGCCAGAAAGAGCCAGAGAGCCAGAGATTCAGAGAGAGCCAGAGAGAGCCAGAGCCAGGCGGTTTTCCCACAGCCCTGCCTGGCAGTCCCACTGAGCACCAGCTGCCCAGGCTTCTAGCCTGCGTCGTAGTGGCATGGACCTTGGGGGCAGGCAGGACTGGTTGTGTAACCTACAGGTATAGTTTTGGCAGCCAGAACCAAATCTACCGTGTGCACTTATGTAACAGTTAATAGTCTGTCACCAGAGCCTATAGCAGCCTCTGCACCGTGGCGCAACACAAGACCTTAACACAGAGAATACAACACAAGAACACACAGAGAATACAACAACACACAGAGAATACAACAAAACAACACACAGAGAATACAACAACACACAGAGAATACAACAAAACAACACACAGAGAATATAGCAAAACAACACACAGAGAATACAGCAAAACAACACACAGAGAATACAGCACAACAACACACAGAGAATACAGCAAAACAACACACAGAGAATATAACACAACAACACACAGAAAATATAACACAACAACACACAGAGAATACAGCAAAACAACACACAGAGAATATAGCAAAACAACACACAGAGAATACAACACAACAACACACAGAGAATATAGCAAAACAACACACAGAGAATATAGCAAAACAACACACAGAGAATACAACACAACAACACACAGAGAATACAGCAAAACAACACACAGAGAATACAGCAAAACAACACACATAGAATACAGCAAAACAACACACAGAAAATATAACACAACAACACACAGAGAATATAGCAAAACTACAACACAAAAACACAGCACAACCCAACACAACTACAACACAACACAACTACAGCATAACACAACTCACAACATGCCATCTAACAGACAGAGGACACAATACAACCCAACCCAACTACAACCCATTACAACTACAACCCAACTACAACCCATTACAACTACAACCCAACACAACTACAGCACAACTACAACCCATTACAACTACAACCCAGCTCAACTCGGCTTAACTCAACACAACATCTAACAGACAGAAGGCACAACACAACAAAGGATCTACAGAAGTCAGGACAGAGACATTAACAAAACCTTATATAACCGTGGGTACCGTGGCTAACCATGGCTAATCATGGTGTCATGACGTTGGCCTCTGGGGGTAGGTTTATGACAGTCATAAATACCTCTCCCCCCCCCCCCTTTTTCCTCTCTCCACCCTACTGATGTGAACTTTGAAAACCCCTTGGTTAACAGAGATTCTGGGAACATCAGAAGGTGGCGGGAAATGAACTATATTCTGGTAATCCGACCTATTGAACATATGCGGTAGTACTTAATGAATGTCAGTTCGGTTGTCATCTGGTACATTCTCATCAATGATAGAATGACAAACTCTACAGTGGAAAGTCTGCACATTGTAGTTATCGGAGTCACATGGAATTGTTCAATTTAAATGTTTGAATATAAAATTATTGGTGAAGAGATGAAATGTAATTTTAGCTTCCAAATGAGAGCTTTGGGTTTTCATAAGGTTAGGGCTCTGCTCAATCAGTGGCCTGCCCCTGTGAAGGGACATGGGTTATAAAACTTTTCAGACACACCCTTCTCGCTCCACTATATAAAGCCTTGACGAAAATGTAACCTCGTGTTCCAAGTACGTGAGGTCTGCAGCCTCTGCGTTAAAAGGACTAACATGTCAACTACAGAACTAAGCCAACCTCAGCGTGAGCTTTGGCTGCGAATGGTATGAACTTTGAACTCTTATTCACTACAGAAGTGATACCTCCTAGCCGTTGAGTTAGCCACAGCAGCTGCAAACGTGGGCTAGGAAAGAACAGACAGAGTATCCCGTCTACCACACAACGACGTTACTACAACGTATCCAATTGACCACCAGAGACATTCTTCAAAGGACAAAGGACTCGGTTTGGCAACGAGGCCTTCCATCTACCACCAACCTATCGAAGCGCAACTCAGAGTAAATATTTATTGCATTTTCCTTTTCCAAATGGGCGGTAATTTAGAATGCATAAGATACTGTATTTACGATAGCACAGTTTGTCCCTTTGTCCCTCAGTCTTCCCGCTCTTTCACTCAAACCAAGCCCCTTTTCTTTTGTGTAACCAGCTGTCATATCTGTTCCGTCCGCTAGGGATGTTTTCCTTTATGACGTAATTTGTAATCAAGGTATGATTTATTCTTTGTATAGGTAATTCTGTGTGATTAATTATTTATTTACTAAATATCTAACTAAACACAATTTTGTATTGCTGATTCAACTTGTTAGCCAGGGTTTGTGCAGATAACCAATATTTTACAACTTTCAGATGAAACTGAATTAAGGTGACGATTAATATTGACTGCTATTGATGTAAAATATTACTAGGTCTTTAAGAGTTTATTCGGAAGATAACAGCTCTATAAATATTATTTTGTGGTGCCCCGACTCTCCAGTTAATTACATTTACATGATTAGCTCAATCAGGTAATATTAATTACGGAGAAAGGATTTTCTAGAATAGCATGTCATATCACTTAATCCGGCATAGTCAAAGACACGACACTGGCTAACCGTGGCTAACCCTTGCTAACCGTGGCTATTCCTGGCTAGTCACATATATACTACTCCCCACCAGAGATCGGTTGTGTGAGATTGAACATTCCCACGTCGTCCACCCTTCCTGCTGTCTCCCCCTCTGTTTGCCCCAAAAACATGTACAACCTGTATACAACCTTCTATAACCAAAATACAACCTGACAACCTGACCAGTTTAGTTCATGGGAAGAGTGCGGCAGGAGTCTGGGTCTGGTGTGGAGCATGGTTGATGAGAGGACTGACTGACAGAGACACACCAGGGCAGCAGATGCACCCAGCACAGCTAAGCAACACCTACCCAGGCAGTGGGGGAAACTTTTTAGAATGACATTATTTCAACTCTACACAGGAGCTTGCTGCAGGAGTTTGGCATGGGAGCAGGGTGAGAGGACAGAGACAAAGTAGAGGTAAATAAGCAAATAAGCAAAAGTAAATAAGCAATGCATTGCAGAAAGGTACAATTTATGATACATTGGTACTGTAACAGACACCCAAAGACACAGAACAAAGACAGAATGGCATACTGTTGGCAGAGCACAGAATAACACAGAATAACACAGAGATAACACGAAGATAACACAAAATAACACTGAGATAACACAGAATAACACAGAGATAACACAGAGATAACACAGAGATAACACAGAGATAACACAGAGATAACACAGAGATAACACAGAAAGACATAACACTGACAAAATGAATGATGGAATAACAAAGACATTGGTTAACAAATCTTAAATTAATATGAAGCAGTAGAGATGATAAAGAGAAACAGAGAGAGAGAGAGAAGACATTTAAATGGAATTGAGAGAGAGACAGCAGACAGTGCCTGATTACATCATGGGTTTCAGAATCCACTGAATCATTGGACAGTAGAGGCTGGCTTCCTTTCTTATTACTCCTGTCCTCCTGTCCTCCTGTCCTTATGTCCTCATATCCTCCTTTCCTCATATCCTCCTGTCATCCTCTCCTTATGTCCTCCTGTCCTCAGGTCCTCCTGTCCTCATGTTCTCCTCTCCTCATGTCCTCCTCTCCTCCTGTCTTCCTGTCCTAATGGCCTCCTGTCCTGTTCTCCTGGCCTCCTCCTCCTGTCCTCTCCTCCTGTCCTCCTCTCCTCATGTCCTCCTCTCCTCATGTCCTCCTCTCCTCATGTCCTCCTCTCCTCATGTCCTCATGTCCTCATGTCCTCCTCTCCTCATGTCCTCCTCTCCTCATGTCCTCCTCTCCTCATGTCCTCCTCTCCTCATGTCCTCATGTCCTCCTCTCCTCATGTCCTCCTCTCCTCATGTCCTCCTCTCCTCATGTCCTCATGTCCTCATGTCCTCCTCTCCTCATGTCCTCCTCTCCTCCTCTCTCATCCTCACTAATGTGTTCCTGTCATCAGGGAGCTGGCTAGCAAAAGCTAATGTAAATTCAAGAGTGATGGACAACCGCTCTTTTAGAAAATCGAATAACGGAGAGAAAAGATGGAAGTTAGGAGGAGAGGAGGAAAGGAGGGGATGGATTATTTAATAGATGTTCCACCCAGTTATCTGAACATAGAGTTTCTGAAGAGCCTAGGAGAGTCACATGGCTCACCAGGAGAAAAGAAACCAAATGAATACTGTAGCTAGTGTTTATGTTACATCACATTTTGATAATGTCAGGTGAAAATAGTTGGTGAGTACAAAGTGAGTGGTAAGGGTGGTAGACAGGTAATAAGATAGTGTTAATCCATAATCAATCCCACTCTAATTCTACGAATAAAAGATTACAGCACCGGAAAGGAAAACACAGTACAACCTTTTTAGGAGTTTGCTTCATGAAATATTCAGATCAAACTCAGCGAACAGTTGGAACATAGCCTCTGCTTCCTGAAAATAAATAAATACAACTACATTTTTTAAAAAGTGCCACTACACAGTGGAATGTCACTTCCCTTGACTCCCCAGCTCGTCACGACAGCAGGAGCAATCAAACCACCCACACGCTCCCTCGCACCGCAAGCCAGACCTCCCCATCAACCCCTCCTTGACCTAAATCTGTCCTGAACACAGAGAGAGGGATGGGAAGGGTACCCTGGGAAACTGTGTTCTCTTCTTTAACCCCTGTAGGGTGGGAGGGGATGAACTGGACACACCACCATCACTGCAAGACTAACCCTAAAGTTAAGTGAGAGAGGATGGACTGTGGACCCACCACCAACACCATCACCACCCCCAACCTCAGACCAGCCTGGACAGTAGTTTACCTTGCAGCTGCCTGAAGCATCCATCCCACCAACACCATCACCACCCCCAACCCCAGACCAGCCTAGACAGTAGTTTACCTTGCAGCTGCCTGAAGCATCCATCCCACCAACACCATCACCACCCCCAACCTCAGACCAGCCTAGACAGTAGTTTACCTTGCAGCTGCCTGAAGCATCCATCCCACCAACACCATCACCACCCCCAACCTCAGACCAGCCTAGACAGTAGTTTACCTTGCAGCTGCCTGAAGCATCCATCCCACCAACACCATCACCACCCCCAACCCCAGACCAGCCTAGACAGTAGTTTACCTTGCAGCTGCCTGAAGCATCCATCCCACCAACACCATCACCACCCCCAACCCCAGACCAGCCTAGACAGTAGTTTACCTTGCAGCTGCCTGAAGCATCCATCCCACCAACACCATCACCACCCCCAACCTCAGACCAGCCTAGACAGTAGTTTACCCAGCTGCCTGAAGCATCCATCCCACCAACACCATCACCACCCCCAACCCCAGACCAGCCTAGACAGTAGTTTACCTTGCAGCTGCCTGAAGCATCCATCCCACCAACAACCATCACCACCCCCAACCTCAGACCAGCCTAGACAGTAGACCTTGCAGCCTGAAGCATCCATCCCACCATCACCACCCCCAACCCCAGACCAGCCTAGACAGTAGTTTACCTTGCAGCTGCCTGAAGCATCCATCCCACCAACACCATCACCACCCCCAACCTCAGACCAGCCTAGACAGTAGTTTACCTTGCAGCTGCCTGAAGCGTCCATCCAGGATGGAGTTGAAGCAGATGTTGGAGGTGCTGTAGCTCAGACACCTCGCCTTCTTCATACCCCTGCCTGAGGAGGAGGTGGTGGGGGGAGAAGCTGGGCAAGGGGGAGAGGGAGCATGGCGTTGCTGACGTCTGGCAGGGGTGCAGGTGGAGGAGGAAGAGGAGAAACAAGAGATGGGGGAGAGACCCAGACCCAGTCCCAGAGGATGAGGGTCTCTAGATCCAGACGTGGGTATGACCCGGAGGGTCCCGTTCCTCTCAGGCTGGTGTTCTGTCTCCTGCCTGGTGGTTCTCCCATCACCCCTCGCTGCCCTCCTCTGGGCTCTGTGGACGGGTGGGGTGCTCCGGCTGCGGTTGCTGCTGCTCAAAGTGGCCCGGAGCGGGGTCTCTTTCCCTGGGGTGATGGCCCGGTCCCTGGTGGCCTCTCTGTAACTGTCCCTGTCCCTCCCCAGGGTCACACCAATGGATCTGAGGGGTGTGGACGTCTCCCTGTTAGTCTCCCGGGTCTCCCTGGTCTTCAGGCTGATCTTGACCTCTCGGAGCCGAGGTTGGCTGACAGCACGCAACAGACATGGAGACGGGCTGCTCATCTTGAGTCCTGAGTCCAACGATGGAGGGAGTCTGGAGCGGAGAGCTGGGATGAGAGGTGCTCAGCAGCACTCCACTTATTGCCACTTCTCTCCTCTTCTCTCCTCTTTTCTCTCTCGATCTCACCTCGTCTCTTGTTCCCTCTACCTCTCCTGTCTGGCACTCTCTCCTGTTCCCGCCCTCTCTCTTTCTGTCTCTTTTTCACACTCCTTCTCTGTTTTCACTCCAGCACTGATGCTGCGCTCTCTTTCTCTCATCCCTCTCTCCCATATCTCGCTCGCTCTCTCTCTCCCTCCTCTCTCACTCTCTCTCCTCACTTCAGCGCTGATGTTGCTCTCGTTCGCTCTCTCTCTCCAACAAGCTCTCACAGTCTCACGTCAGAATTAGACGTTCATCCATGTTTATCAAAATGTCAAATTTAGAAGTGTTTAAGGTTAAGTTTAGGCATCAACTCCAAATTCTTAAGGTTGGGCATTAACTCTGAATGTTTAACGGTAAGGGTTAAGGTTTGGGCTTAAAACAAAAATATCAAAAACAACTTTCTATCGCTGGATTTGAACATGCAACCTTTGGAATCAGAGGCAGATGCTTACGCCTCTCCACCATCCACATCCGCACCATCCTAGCAAAACTGAAAACTACAGTACTTGAAGGAAACGGTGCTCAGTGTTGCCCCTAGTGGCTGGTTTTCCTGCATCTCCCTATGTCCTCAGACATGGACTGACCCCGAATACTGACTTGTATCATGGATGACCTGCCCGATCTCCCGCATCCCGCACTCCGTTCCACTCACCTCAGCCAAGTGGTTCTTTCTCCAGCGCACCAGCCATGCATACAATATGTCCCAGGCTTCACATGTGTGTTCCTGACAAGGCTGTGCATCTCCTCTCCTCCCCACACAGCCATGAAATAACCATGGGAAGTGTAGGATGGAGGGCTTATTGTTTTTACATGACTCAGTGATCATACATGTTTTACATGTTTTAGTCAGTGGGTGAATATCTATACACCAACGTGGATCAGAGAAGGGGTTCCCAAAATCGGAGGAGATTATGAGAATGTTACTGTATGTGTATGATGGTACAGTAGACATAGATCCTACTCTGTTCACAACCTGTACAGCAATACTGATGTGTAAGAGCCATTACTCCCTCCTATTCATTCCCTCCCTCTTTCTCTCTCTTCCCCCACTTTCTCTCTTTCTCTCTCTTCCCCTCGCTCTTTCATTCTCTCGCTCCCTCTCCCTCATTCCCTCCCTCTCGGTCTGTGACAGGGAACTCTGATTGCATTACAGAGACATCAGTATAGCAACATAACACCAGCTAGCTAGCTCCACACAGAGGCTCTCTCCTCTTTCAAAGAGACAGACAGACTGGGAACAACCACCAGCTTGAAAGAGAAAGCTAAAGAGAGATAGAGATCAGTACAGCCAATGGCCAAACTAAAGTAGAGTCCTTGACATCCAATAACCACACACTCTTCCATTAGTGTACCACTTATGGGGGCTGCCATTTAGGAGGCAGACAGGGAAACCTAAATGGAAACCTATTCCCTATATACTGCACTACTTTTTACCAGAACTTAAGGGAGGGCAGCTGTCCACATCGCTCACACTGGAGCATTCTGGAAATGATCCCAGCAACTCTAGGGGTGTGGTGTGTGTGTATGTGAGAGAGAAAGCAAGAGAGCGAGAGAGAGATTAATGACATTTGAAATGTCTTTATTATTTTGGAACTTCTGTGAGTGTAATGTTTACTGTTCATTTTTATTGTTTATTTCAGTTGTTTATTATCTACTTCACTTGTTTGGCAATGTAAACATGTTTCCCATGCCAATAAAGCCCTTGAATTGAATTGAATTGAGAGAAAGAGAGAGAGTGTATGATCAGTCTCAGCTGCTCTGCTGGGGGATGTGGCTGCAGACAAACTCTGACATGATTATATGAGGCTCAAAACTATCAGGTAGACTTTATAAAACACACCACATAGCACAAACAAGCCTAGACAGTATTCTGACACCTTCCACGTGTTCTTATTTGAAAGCTGAATTCAAGACAGGTGACAGAGAATGACCCCATCCAACAGAACACACCCCAGCCCGCCCCATGTTTGAACCCTAGGTCACCTGCGAGGGCTTTGATGCGTGACCTCTCAAACAGTCTTGCAGAGCTGTTGTCATTGTCCAGCTCCTCTCCTAGCAGCTCGAAGCGTGTGTTGATGCGGCTGTACTGCTGAGTGATCTCAACGTTGTCAAAGTCCGTGGTGGACGTCATGGCTGCAGCCAGTGTGGTGGTGGGGTCGCTGGCTGGGTGAGGTAACTGGGGGCTGGAGACCGCTTCAGCTGCTCTGGGAAAGGAGAAAGAGGAGTGGTGGAGCGAGAGGAGGATGAGAAAGAGTGGTCGAGGGAGAGGAGGACGAGGAGGAGTGGTGGAGGGAGAGGAGGATGAGGAGGAGTGGTGGAGGGAGAGGAGGATGAGTGAGGAGTGGTGGAGGGAGAGGAGGATGAGGAGGAGTGGTGGAGGGAGAGGAGGATGAGGAGGAGTGGTGGAGGGAGAGGAGGACGAGGAGGAGTGGTGGAGGGAGAGGAGGGACGAGTGAGGAGTGGTGGAGGGAGAGGAGGACGAGTGAGGAGTGGTGGAGGGAGAGGAGGACGAGTGAGGAGTGGTGGAGGGAGAGGAGGACGAGGAAGAGTGGTGGAGGGAGAGGAGGACGAGTGAGTGAGGAGTGGTGGAGGGAGAGGAGGACGAGGAAGAGTGGTGGAGGGGAGAGGAGGGGACGAGGAAGAGTGGTGGAGGGAGAGGAGGACGAGGAAGAGTGGTGGAGGGAGAGGAGGACGAGTGAGGAGTGAGGAGTGGTGGAGAGAGAGGAGGACGAGTGAGGAGTGGTGGAGGGAGAGGAGGACGAGTGAGGAGTGGTGGAGGGAGAGGAGGACGAGGAAGAGTGGTGGAGGGAGAGGAGGACGAGTGAGGAGTGGTAGAGGGAGAGGAGGACGAGGAAGAGTGGTGGAGGGAGAGGAGGATGTGGATCTCAATGGAATAAATTCTGTAACATACAGTACCAGTCAAAAGTTGACACACCTAGTTTTTCTTTATTTTTACTATTTTCTACATTGTAGAATGATAGTAAAGACATCAACATTATGAAATAACACATTGAATCATGTAGTAACCAAAAAAATAGTTGTATTTGAGATTCTTCAAAGTACATTTGCCTTGATGGCAGCTTTGCACACCTGAAATGCATTTCAATGAACAGGTGTGAATGTTAAAAGTTCATTTCTGCAATTTCTTTACTTCTTAATTAATGCGTTTGAGCCAATCAGTTGAGTTGTAACAAGGTAGGGGAGTATACAGAAGATAGCCCTATTTGGTAAAAGACCAAGTCCATATTATGACAAGAACAGGTCAAATAAGCAAAGAGAAATTACAGTCCATCATTACTTTAAGACATGAAGGTCAGTCAATCTGGAACATTTCAATAACTTTTAAAGTTTCTTCAAGTGCTGTTGCAAAAAACAAATAAATGCTTCAGAGTTCAAGTAACAGAAACATCTCAACATCAACTGTTCAGAGGAGACAGTGTGAATCAGGCCTTCATGGTGGAATTGCTGCAAAGAAACTACTACTAAAAGACACCAATAATAAGAAGAGACTTGCTTGGGCCAAGAAACACGAGCAACGAACATTAGACCGGTGGAAATCTGTCCTTTGGTCTGATGAGTCCAAATTTTAGATTTTTGGTTCCAACCGCCGAGTCTTTGTGAGACGCAGAGTAGGTGAGTGGATGATCTAGACGTGTGGTTCCCACCGTGAAACATGGAGGAGGAGGTGTTATGATGTGGGGGTGCTTTGCTGGTGACACCGTCAGAGATTTACTTAGAACTCAAAGCATACTTAACCAGCATGGCTACCACAGCATTCTGCAGCGATACGCCATCCTATCTCGTTTGCACTTAGTGGGACTATCATTTGTTTTTCAACAGGACAATGACCCAACATACCTCCAGGTTGTGTAAGGGCTATTTGACCAAGAAGGATAGTGATGGAGTGCTGCATCAGATAACCTGGCCTCCACAATCACCCGACCTCAACCCAATTGAGATGGTTTGGGATGAGTTGGACTGCAGAATTAAGGAAAAGCAGCCAACAAGTGCTCAGCATATGTGGGAACTCCTTCGAGACTGTTGGAAAAGCATTCCTCATGAAGCTGGTTGAGAGAATGCCAAGTGTGTGCAAAGACATCATCAAGGCAAAGGGTGGCTACTTTGAAGAATCTCAAATATAAAATATATTTTTATTTGTTTAACACCTGTTTGGTTACCACATGATTCCATATGTGTTATTTAATAGTTTTGATGACTTCACTATCATTCTACAATGTAGATAATAATACAAATAAAGAAAAACCCTTGAATGAGAAGGTGTGTCCAAAGTTTTTATGGGTACTGTACATCCTAGGAACGTATACCATTTAGGTTTACAACCCTTTCCTGCTATTTAGGAACCCCAAATAGTCCCCTCCACTCCCTCATCCCTCCCCAGGCTCCAGTTTTAGCATGACATGTCCCCCAACTGTCACAGTGGAGTGTTTGTGTCTATGCGTGTGTGTGTGTGTGTGTGTGTGTGTGTGTGTGTGTGTGTGTGTGTGTGTGTGTGTGGTGTGTAGGTGTGTAGGTGTGTGTGTGTGTGTGTGTGTGTGTGTGTGTGTGTGTGTGTGTGTGCGTGTGCGTGTGTGTGCGTGCGTGCGTATGTGCGTGCGTGCGTGCCTGTCTCTGTGTGTGTGTGCGTGTGTGCCTGTATGTGTGTGTGCATGTGTGCTGTGTGTGCCTGTATATGTGTGTGTGTGTGTGCCTGTATGTGTGTGTGCATGTGTGCCTGTATGTGTGTGTGTATATGTGTGTGTGTGTGTGTGTGTGTGTGTGTGTGTGCATGTGTGCCTGTATGTGTGTGTATATGTGTGTATATGTGTGTATGTGTGTGTGCATGTGTGCCTGTATGTGTGTGTGTATATGTGTGTGTGTGTGTGTGTGTGTGCCTGTATGTGTGTGTGCATGTGTGCCTGTATGTGTGTGTATATGTGTGTATATGTGTGTATGTGTGTGTGCGTGTGTGGAATGGCGGGTGAAGGTTAACCACTAAGATCTATTTTGGTGCAGCATGCCTATTTCATCACCCCTCCCACCTCTCGGTCTCTACTGGGGAGCATGATGAATGATAGACTCAAACCAAACGACTCAAACCAATCGAATCAAACCAAACGACTCAAACCAAACCGCTCTCGCTGGACCAGTCGATGTTTCAACTGCTAATATGTGTTTGGTCTGTGTGTTTCTACTAGTTTAATGCTAGTGTGTCTGGGTTAACTTCATGTGTAGGGATGTGTGTGTACAGTTCAATGAATATGGTAGAGTGTCCTCGTCTGGTGTTTTGCTATCCTGCACAAACACCAGATATTAGGACTAAAGTCATAATGTTATGTAATTTATTGAATCCTGTAGCTACCCAGTGATATGATATGTACTAGAAGGTCCAGACTAGATCTCTGCACATGGAACTTCAACTTCTCCATAGATCATCATGCACTGGTGTCAATGGGGATTTGGGAGAAAGTTAGTTACATGTACATCACACATACTAAACCTCTGACTGTGTCTCAAGGATTTAAACCCCTCCCAGCATAAGTAACTTGAGTTATAACCGATCTTTCTGAGTGTAGCTGTACCGTTTCCACTGTGGGATGTAAAGTTAGAGAAAGCACATCACCGACACTGACACTCTACAGTCAACCTCTGGTCTGAATGACTGTTCATTTCCATTTAGAGAAGGGGCCCTAGTTGGGGTAACGTAGTATACAGTGGTGTCAGTCAGGCTGATCTAGGATCCGTTTAGCCTTTTAAACCACAATGAATAACAGGGGGGGATCTCATCATAGTTCAGCACCTTTACTCAGAAAGGCTTTGTGAATACATGCCCAGGTCTCCCTCCATCTCATCCTCCTCTCTGTATCAGTCCCGTGTAGGGTGATGTTATCAGACATGACGCTGGCTCCACCCACTGACCACAGCACAGAGGATCAACCTCCTCATCTAATACACAACCTGGGCTAGCTCCCACAGAGCAGCCATGTCCCTACGCTATGTGACGTCACAGACACACACTGACAGCCACTAGACTAGGCCTAACTGGATATGATATCCAGAACGTCAATCGATTTCCTCTGAGACAAACTGACAACTCGTCATGGCATGGAGCATGAAGCATGAAGCATGGAGCGTGGAGCGTGGAGCGTGGAGCGTGGAGCGTGGAGCGTGGAGCGTGGAGCGTGGAGCGTGGAGCGTGGAGCGTGGAGCGGGGAGCGTGGAGCGTGGAGCGTGGAGCGTGGAGCATGGAGCGTGGAGCGTGGAGCGTGGAGCGTGGAGCATGGAGCGTGGAGCGTGGAGCGTGGAGCGTGGAGCGTGGAGCGTGGAGCGTGGAGCGTGGAGCGTGAGCGTGGAGCATGAGCGGGAGCGTGGAGCGTGGAGCGTGGAGCGTGGAGCGTGAGCATGGAGCGTGAGCGTGGAGCGTGGAGCGTGGAGCGTGGAGCATGGAGCATGGAGCGTGGAGCGTGGAGCATGGAGCGTGGAGCATGGAGCGTGGAGCGTGGAGCGTGGAGCATGGAGCGTGGAGCGTGGAGCATGGAGCGTGGAGCATGGAGCGTGGAGCATGGAGCGTGGAGCATGGAGCATGGAGCATGACATGCTCTAAGAATCTTAGCGGTGACTAATATCAATGCAGACACCTGACTACCTGATAGACTGAAGCCATGGCCACATTCCTCTCTAGACAACCACAACTACAGTAGCTTATTTGTTATTATTTTATTTTACCTTCATTTAACTAGGTAAGTCAGTTAAGAACAAATTCTTATTTACAATGATGGCTTACCCCGGCCAAACCCTAACCCGGACGATGCTGGGCCAATTCTGTGCCTTCGTATGGGACTCCCAATCAAGGCCGGTTGTCATACAGCCTGGATTTAAACCAGGGACTGTAGTGATGCCTCTAGCACTGAGATGCAGTAGACCGTCTAGTGGATGTGAGTGTCTGTCTACCTTGTGTTACTCTTTCACATCTGATTCAGCAGTGATGTCATCATTCCGCATTCAATCAAACCTTGACAAGGAATACCAAGACAGACAGATGGAAATGTGAAGACATTTGGTCCTGTAGCTCAGTTGGTAGAGCATGGCGCTTGTAACGCCAGGGTAGTGGGTTCGATCCCGGGACCACCCATACGTAGAATGTATGCACACATGACTGTAAGTCGCTTTGGATAAAGCGTCTGCTAAATGGCATATATTATTATTATATATTATTTAGCAAAAATATCATACCTCCCTTTGTATGAAATATGAAGGCCAACACAAAAGGTAATATATCTCTAGGTAAACACAACACAACTGAGCAGAGGAACCATGGCAACTATCTGAGAACACAGCCAGCCGATGTTCCATCTGTAACTATTCCTAAAACACCTGTCAGTGTTTCTGTCATTGTCACCCTCAGACAAATGGGTTTGCAATCCTGATGAGGCGCTTTCATCAAACACAAAACACCTCAACAACGAGCCAAAGAGCCTCTAACAATGTCTGAACAGAATGTTCTAGATAATGTCACAGACAGACAGATGTTATAATGTCTACATAAATATATATCTGCTGCAATGAAAATGAAATGATTTCCCGGAGTAAACACAGTAACTGTCTAGGAAGGAGGAGGAGTGGTTGTATTTTCTAAGGGGTATGGAAAGTGGAGAGGGAGAAATGAGAACTGGCAGATGGGTGTGGTTAGGAAGACTCACGACCCACACAGTGTGTGTAAGTGTATCGGTAACAGCTGGAATGAGGTCTGTGACATCTTGGCACGGTGTAAATCTGGTAGAGACCAACATATTGGACCATGTTCCCCAGACACAGATTAAGTCTATTCCTGGACTAAAAGGCATGAGAATTCACTTAGGCTCAACCTGTGTCAGGGAAACTGCATGGCGAGTAAAGAAAAAGCCATATCAAAGAGAGGGATAAAAAAACAGACATGACAGACCATGATGTACCTTCTAAATGCTTTCTTCCCTAAACTCAGGGGACAGTATGAGATCTAAGAGCTCATACCTAATTTGATTGACTGTCAATATCTATAGATTGTCCTCTACTGCCGACTGGACCTAGCACACAACTGGACCTACCATACAATTGGACCTACCACACAACTGGACCTACCACACAACTGGACCTACTGTACCATACAACTGGACCTACTGTACCATACAACTGGACCTACTGTACCACACAACTGGACCTACTGTACCATACAACTGGACCTACTGTACAACTGGACCTACTGTACCACACAACTGGACCTACTGTACAACTGGACCTACCACACAACTGGACCTACTGTACCATACAACTGGACCTACTGTACAACTGGACCTACTGTACCACACAACTGGACCTACTGTACAACTGGACCTACCACACAACTGGACCTACTGTACCACACAACTGGACCTACTGTACAACTGGACCTACTGTACCACACAACTGGACCTACTGTACAACTGGACCTACCACACAACTGGACCTACTGTACCATACAACTGGACCTACTGTACCACACAACTGGACCTACTGTACCATACAACTGGACCTACTGTACCATACAACTGGACCTACTGTACCACACAACTGGACCTACTGTACCATACAACTGGACCTACTGTACCATACAACTGGACCTACTGTACCATACAACTGGACCTACTGTACAACTGGACCTACTGTACAACTGGACCTACTGTACAACTGGACCTACTGTACCATACAACTGGACCTACTGTACCACACAACTGGACCTACTGTACAACTGGACCTACTGTACAACTGGACCTACTGTACCACACAACTGGACCTACTGTACCATACAACTGGACCTACTGTACCACACAACTGGACCTACTGTACAACTGGACCTACTGTACCACACAACTGGACCTACTGTACAACTGGACCTACTGTACAACTGGACCTACTGTACCACACAACTGGACCTACTGTACAACTGGACCTACTGTACCACACAACTGGACCTACTGTACAACTGGACCTACTGTACCATACAACTGGACCTACTGTACCACACAACTGGACCTACTGTACAACTGGACCTACTGTACCATACAACTGGACCTACTGTACAACTGGACCTACTGTACAACTGGACCTACTGTACCACACAACTGGACCTACTGTACAACTGGACCTACTGTACAACTGGACCTACTGTACCACACAACTGGACCTACTGTACAACTGGACCTACTGTACAACTGGACCTACTGTACAACTGGACCTACTGTACCACACAACTGGACCTACTGTACCATACAACTGGACCTACTGTACCACACAACTGGACCTACTGTACAACTGGACCTACTGTACCACACAACTGGACCTACTGTACAACTGGACCTACTGTACAACTGGACCTACTGTACCACACAACTGGACCTACTGTACAACTGGACCTACTGTACCACACAACTGGACCTACTGTACAACTGGACCTACTGTACCATACAACTGGACCTACTGTACCACACAACTGGACCTACTGTACAACTGGACCTACTGTACCATACAACTGGACCTACTGTACCACACAACTGGACCTACTGTACCACACAACTGGACCTACTGTACAACTGGACCTACTGTACCACACAACTGGACCTACTGTACAACTGGACCTACTGTACAACTGGACCTACTGTACCACACAACTGGACCTACTGTACAACTGGACCTACTGTACAACTGGACCTACTGTACCACACAACTGGACCTACTGTACAACTGGACCTACTGTACAACTGGACCTACTGTACCATACAACTGGACCTACTGTACCACACAACTGGACCTACTGTACAACTGGACCTACTGTACAACTGGACCTACTGTACCACACAACTGGACCTACTGTACAACTGGACCTACTGTACCACACAACTGGACCTACTGTACAACTGGACCTACTGTACAACTGGACCTACTGTACCACACAACTGGACCTACTGTACCACACAACTGGACCTACTGTACAACTGGACCTACTGTACCACACAACTGGACCTACTGTACCATACAACTGGACCTACTGTACCACACAACTGGACCTACTGTACCACACAACTGGACCTACTGTACAACTGGACCTACTGTACCACACAACTGGACCTACTGTACCATACAACTGGACCTACTGTACCATACAACTGGACCTACTGTACCACACAACTGGACCTACTGTACCACACAACTGGACCTACTGTACAACTGGACCTACTGTACAACTGGACCTACTGTACCACACAACTGGACCTACTGTACCATACAACTGGACCTACTGTACCACACAACTGGACCTACTGTACAACTGGACCTACTGTACCACACAACTGGACCTACTGTACAACTGGACCTACTGTACAACTGGACCTACTGTACCACACAACTGGACCTACTGTACAACTGGACCTACTGTACCACACAACTGGACCTACTGTACAACTGGACCTACTGTACCATACAACTGGACCTACTGTACCACACAACTGGACCTACTGTACAACTGGACCTACTGTACATACAACTGGACCTACTGTACCATACAACTGGACCTACTGTACCACAACTGGACCTACTGGACCTACTGTACCTGGACACAACTGGACCTACTGTACAACTGGACCTACTGTACAACTGGACCTACTGTACCACACAACTGGACCTACTGTACAACTGGACCTACTGTACAACTGGACCTACTGTACAACTGGACCTACTGTACCACAACAACTGTACCTACTGTACAACTGGACCTACTGTACCATACAACTGGACCTACTGTACCACACAACTGGACCTACTGTACAACTGGACCTACTGTACAACTGGACCTACTGTACCACACAACTGGACCTACTGTACAACTGGACCTACTGTACCACACAACTGGACCTACTGTACAACTGGACCTACTGTACAACTGGACCTACTGTACCACACAACTGGACCTACTGTACCACACAACTGGACCTACTGTACAACTGGACCTACTGTACCACACAACTGGACCTACTGTACCATACAACTGGACCTACTGTACCACACAACTGGACCTACTGTACCACACAACTGGACCTACTGTACAACTGGACCTACTGTACCACACAACTGGACCTACTGTACCATACAACTGGACCTACTGTACCATACAACTGGACCTACTGTACCACACAACTGGACCTACTGTACCACACAACTGGACCTACTGTACAACTGGACCTACTGTACAACTGGACCTACTGTACCACACAACTGGACCTACTGTACCATACAACTGGACCTACTGTACCACACAACTGGACCTACTGTACCACACAACTGGACAACTGGACCTACTGTACAACTGGACCTACTGTACCACACAACTGGACCTACTGTACCACACAACTGGACCTACTGTACCATACAACTGGACCTACTGTACCACACAACTGGACCTACTGTACCACACAACTGGACCTATTGTACCATACAACTGGACCTACCACACAACTGGACCTACTGTACAACTGGACCTACTGTACCATACAACTGGACCTACTGTACCACACAACTGGACCTACTGTGCCATACAACTGGACCTACTGTACCACACAACTGGACCTACTGTACCATACAACTGGACCTACCACACAACTGGACCTACTGTACAACTGGACCTACTGTACCATACAACTGTACCTACTGTACCATACAACTGGACCTACCACACAACTGGACCTACTGTACCATACAACTGGACCTACCACACAACTGGACCTACTGTACAACTGGACCTACTGTACCACACAACTGGACCTACTGTACCATACAACTGGACCTACCACACAACTGGACCTACTGTACCACACAACTGGACCTACTGTACCATACAACTGGACCTACCACACAACTGGACCTACTGTACAACTGGACCTACTGTACCACACAACTGGACCTACTGTACCATACAACTGGACCTACCACACAACTGGACCTACTGTACCACACAACTGGACCTACTGTACCATACAACTGGACCTACCACACAACTGGACCTACTGTACAACTGGACCTACTGTACCACACAACTGGACCTACTGTACCATACAACTGGACCTACGACACAACTGGACCTACTGTACAACTTGACCTACTGTACCACACAACTGGACCTACTGTACCACACAACTGGACCTACTGTACAACTGGACCTACTGTACCACACAACTGGACCTACTGTACCACACAACTGGACCTACTGTACAACTGGACCTACTGTACCACACAACTGGACCTACTGTACCACACAACTGGACCTACTGTACCATACAACTGGACCTACCACACAACTGGACCTACCACACAACTGGACCTACTGTACAACTGGACCTACTGTACCACACAACTGGACCTACTGTACCATACAACTGGACCTACTGTACCATACAACTGGACCTACTGTACCACACAACTGGACCTACTGTACCATACAACTGGACCTACTGTACCACACAACTGGACCTACTGTACCATACAACTGGACCTACTGTACCACACAACTGGACCTACTGTACCACACAACTGGTCCTACCACACAACTGGACCTACCACACAACTGGACCTACCACACAACTGGACCTACCACACAACTGGACCTACTGTACCACACAACTGGTCCTACCAAACAACTGGACCTACTGTACCACACAACTGGACCTACTGTACCATACAACTGGACCTACCACACAACTGGACCTACTGTACCACACAACTGGACCTACTGTACCATACAACTGGACCTACTGTACCACACAACTGGACCTACTGTACCACACAACTGGACCTACTGTACCACACAACTGGACCTACTGTACCACACAACTGGACCTACCACACAACTGGACCTACTGTACCATACAACTGGACCTACCACACAACTGGACCTACCACACAACTGGACCTACCACACAACTGGACCTACTGTAGCACACAACTGGACCTACTGTACCACACAACTGGACCTACTGTACCATACAACTGGACAACTGGACCTACTGTACCATACAACTGGACCTACCACACAACTGGACCTACCACACAACTGGACCTACCACACAACTGGACCTACTGTACCATACAACTGGACCTACTGTACCACACAACTGGACCTACTGTACCACACAACTGGACCTACCACACAACTGGACCTACTGTACCACACAACTGGACCTACTGTACCATACAACTGGACCTACTGTACCATACAACTGGACCTACTGTACCACACAACTGGACCTACTGTACCATACAACTGGACCTACCACACAACTGGACCTACCACACAACTGGACCTACTGTACCACACAACTGGACCTACTGTACCACACAACTGGACCTACCAAACAACTGGACCTACCAAACAACTGGACCTACTGTACCACACAACTGGACCTACTGTACCACACAACTGGACCTACCACACAGACAGAGACAACACTACACTGTATCCTTACAGTATGTATATATATATATAGAATTTACACTACTACAAGTCAGTGAAATCTATGAACAGAAAGACGAAGTGGCATAGTATTTCTGATAGAACAGAATGTATCGTCCTTCTTTTCAAACAGCTCAAGTAATCTATAGATGATCTATGACAGACCGTTGGGAAGGGGGGCAGGTCCAAAAATCGCCCCCTTTCCCAAAGTTTTGGGACCAAGTTTGTATGTCAATCTCGACGAACAGAAAATAGATCTCTCCCTATTTAGTAGTGAAGGCTTGGTTTGACAATATCCAAATGTCATTAAACTTGAGTGTTTTGTAACAGATGTCTCTTTCCATTCATCGAATGGCAGTTGCATAGTTTGAATGCTGGAATTACTGTATATTAGAGTGGAGCGGGTCAGCAGGAGCCTACAGGAGACTATTGAAGGAGCCTAATCAGATTAAAACATTGTGACTAGATGTGTTTATGCCGCACATAAAAGGTAATACATTTTAAAAGTTAAAGGACAAATATTTAGGCTATATTGAAGCGTTAGGTTCTAGGTCGAGGAATGGTCGCTCTGATCGGAAAGGAGGCAGAATGTGTGTTAAGCTTTCCTGAATAACTGGGCCTGCTGGGAGCACAGGCCTGTTTGGCCACACTATATAGGACGACTTGGGAGAATGATCATCAACAGACAGCGCATCAGTATCAGAAGCAAAACTACAGCCAGGCTGGCCTGCTACTGTGCCTTTCGGTAATCTGTCCAGAGTACACCCACAACTAATCCAAATGGAATTAATGGAATTCAACTTTCAAATAACAGGGCTTTTGTGTCATTATTCAGAAGTTTACGCAATTATACTTACTTGAAAACAATAATGTAATTATGAATTGAATTGTGGTGTCGTAAACTAGTCTAGGTAGGATCATTTTATTGTCTCTAAACAAAACCAATAGGGAAGCTCATTGAGCTGCATGTCTGAACTGTTCTTTCATGTGTAATGATGCACCTGGCCTCTCCAATGCCTGTCAGACATTCCTCTATCTTGTGGATTTATATTGAACATTTGTGAAGGTTTGAATGATTGTATGTACGGTATGATTGCTAGTTAACCTATTGCAGATCTGGACAAACGATCCACCGACCACTATTGTCACTATGGATAGAGGGCAGGGTAGACAGTTGACTGGTAGACTATATTGACCTGTGGTATAGTAAGCGGGCGGAAAAGCGTAGTGCATAAGGGAAGTACCAAAACACCTTGATAGGGGAGGAGCCTGCAAGCAGTTAAGGAAATGTGGCTATATGGAAGACATTATATAGAGTACCAGTCAAAAATTTGGACACACCTGCTCATTCAAGGGTTTTTCTTTACTTTTACTATTTTCTACATTGTAGAATAATTGGGAAGAGATCAAAGCTACGAAATAGCACATATGGAATCATGTAGTAACCAAAAAAGTGTGAAACAAATCTAAATATATTTTATATTTTAAATTCTTCAAAGTAGCCACCCTTTGCCTTGATGACAGCTTTGCACACTCTTGGCATTCTCTCAACCAGCTTCATGAGGTAGTCACCTGGAATGCATTTCAATTAATGGGTGTGCCTTGTTAAAAGTACATTTGTGGAATTTCTTTCCTTCTTAATGTGTTTGAGCCAATCAGTTGTGTTGTAACAAGGTAGGGGAGTATACAGAAGATAGCCCTATTTGGTAAAAGACCAAGTCCATATTATGGCAAGAACAGGTCAAATAAGCAAAGAGAAACAACAGTCCATCGTTACTTTAAGACATGAAGGTCAGTCAATCTTGAAAATGTCAAGAACTTTGAACATTTATTCATGTGCAGTCGCAAAAACCATCAAGCGCTATGATGAAACTGTCTCTCATGAGGACGGCCACAGGAAAGACCCAGAGTTACCAGTACTGCAGAGGATAAGTTCATTAGAGTTACCAGCCTCAGAAATTGCAGCCCAAATACAACAGACACATCTCAACATCAACTGTTCAGATGAGACTGTGTGAGTCAGGCCTTCACTGTCGATTTGCTGCAAAGAAACCACTACTAAAGGACACCAATAAGAAAAAGAGATTTGCTTGGGCCAAGAAACACGAGCAATGGACATTAGACCAGTGGAAATCTGTCCTTTGGTCTGATGAGTCCAAATTTGAGATTTTTGGTTCCAACTGCGTGTCTTTGTTTGACGCAGAGTAGGTGAACGGATTATCTCCACACGTGTGGTTCCCAACGTGAAGCATGGAGGAGGAGGTGTGATGGTGTGGGGGTGCTTTGCTGGTGACATTATCATTGATTAATTTCAAATTCAAAACACACTTAACCAGCATGGCTACCACAGCATTCTGCAGCAATACATAAGCCCATCTGGTTTGCGCCTAGTGGGACTATCATTTATTTTTCAACAGGACAATGACAATAAGGATTGTTTGACCAAGAAGGAGAGTGATGGAGTGCTGCATCAGATGACCTGGCTTCCACAATCACCCGACCTCAACCCAAATGAGATGGTTTGGGATGAGTTGAACTGCAGCGTGAAGGAAAAGCATCCAACAAGTGCTCAGCATATGTGGGAACTTCTTCAAGACTATTGGAAAAGCATTCCAGGTGAAGCAGGTTGAGAGAATGCCAAGCATGTGCAAAGCTTTCATCACGGCAAAGAGTTGCTATTTTGAAGAATCTCAAATATAAAATATATTTTGATTTGTTTAACACTTTTTTGGTTTACTGCATGATTCCATATATGTTATTTCCTATTGTTGATGTCTTCACTATTATTCTATAATGTAGAAAATAGTACAAATAAAGAAAAACCCTTAAATGAGTAGGTGTGTCCAAACTTGCAAAATGGCGAATATTATTCATGTATATCCTGCCCTGTGCCCAATAAAAAAAACACACAAAGCAACAACAAAAGTATGACAACCCTCCCCTATTTTGGACTAAGACCCCCCCATTTAGAACGGTCCCGAATAGAACTATAATAGAATGACCTTAATAATAATATTGCATTTAACCTTCATCTATGGGACATAAACATGACAGTATCACATATTACACACACAATGTGTAGCCTACTACATTGGTAATCCTAAACCTGGTTTGGAGCGCCATAATGGAGGAGTTTGATCTTGGTAGAGGTTATAGGGAAGAGGAAAGGGAGAAAGGGGATCGATAGTAAGCTATTCCTGGAGTCTGTTTACAGGAAGTTGCATCCTAAATGGCACCCAATGTCCTATAGTGCACTAATTCTGACCAAAGCCCTATGGTCAAAAGTAGTGCACTTAATAAGGAATAGGGTGCAATTTGGGACACATTCCAGACTGCTGGAAAGGCTCCATGGCATGCTCACATTTCTCCTTTAACTCTGTAAGCTGTTCATCTAAAGTCACTATTATTCGAAACCAAAGGCTGTCACACCACACAGCTGTTTTCATTCACTGATATCAGGAAGCTGTAGTGACTCTGCTTTGTGTTTGTTTGGCAGAGAGAGAGAAAGAGAGAGAGAGACAGAGACAGATAACAGTGAAAGGTTGAAGAGAGAGAGTTGACTGTGAAAGGTTGAGAAGAGAGAGAGTTGACTGTGAAAGGTTGAGGAGAGAGAAGGGAGAGAGATGGAGAGAGGGAGATGGAGAGATGGAGAGAGGGACTGAGTGCCCTGGACCTTCCCTATTAGGTTAACTTGATATGAAAAGTTTTTTCCCCCCAATATTGTCTCCCACTCATGTAGAGTGCAGAATGTAAGCAATATGATGATATAACAGTGCAATCCACCTAGTGGAGAGAGGATAACAACATGCCCAGTCTGTGTGCATTTTGCTGGAACCAAATTGCATTATTATATTCTATTATTTTAGGCTATGTGCCAAGGACACGGTTTGAAGTGGAGAGCGCTCTCTGTGGCATCATGTTCAATTAAGTACCATGGGGGATTGATGAAGAGGATTAAATAGTGAATTATATCCTCCTGCCCAGCAGACAACAACTTTTTAGATAATATTGTATTAATCTCTCTCTCAAATGTATGTATCCGATAACACTACAGAGAATAATGTTCTGCGAGCGACGCGACCAAAGTCTGCATCGAGACCGTCATAGCCCCCCATAGCGAGCGCACTCAAAGTTCACCTTACACCCGCTTAACTAACGAGTAGCCTAGCCTACCGAATGAAGGTCTTTCAAGGAAGGCCTTTCAAAGTTAGAAGTGATACTAATATACGCTTGTGTCAGAATAATTAACAAGAAATCCAAGGTTAGGTAGGCTACGACAGTGTATCCATCGCGGTATTTGAAAGGAAATGAAAGTCCTTCAGAAAAAATGGATTGAGGAACAACAGGTGGTAAAACAAAATGAGCCACTACTTTTAGAAAAGATTCTCACTAATATTCCACCGCCATGTCAATAAATATATTTAAAAACGCAGATTCTCACTAACAGCTGTAACCATATTTCCCCATAATTTGTTTTAAAGAATGGAGACATTTCACCAGTGTGAATTTTCATGAAACTTTCCCCCTATCCACCAAACTCACCTATGCTTGTTATAATCCTTCAGGAAAATATACACCTTTGTATTTCCCTCAAATTAAAACCCCATTAATAATCCCATGGAATCACAAAACGAGTCCTGGTCACGGCAGTGGACTCCTGGATGCAACGGTCTTGGAGAGCCAGAGCGGGCAAGGTCGGGAAAGGGGGATGTGAAACTTGCGACTGTGCACACAGCACGCGCATTCTTTATTCCCGTCAGCCAGCGAGCCAGCGTTTGACCCACCCCATGTTTTAAAAATAAAGTACACACGTCTAGTACATAATCTCTGTGCGCAGGGGCCCGACATTCCTGTCGTGTGCTGGTGACTTTAAATGGCAGCTAAAGACGCATTTCAGTGTGGTGGGGGTGCGCCCCCTCCCCTCCTCTAACTTTTCATTTGGAGACACACCGTAGCAAAACATTTTTCTACACAAAAGGAAAATTAGCGTTTCTTATTGGACAAGTTCAGGTAGCCCCTCCCTGTTTCAGTCTGTTTTCATTCGTTCTGTGCCAAATGTATACAACCCTATCGCTCAGATCTAATTGGAACACACCGACACCCGGCCCCCGCCCCCTTCAGAAATGTCATCTCAACTACTCTGCTACTACTCTCCCCAGTGAGTCCTCACTCAGACACTACAGTGATTCACTCCAGTATACAGTAGACCTACAGACACTCCACTATGTAATGATTCATTGATTGTGGTCAGATGAAAAACATTGTTGACTATACAAATAAACATGAGAGCTGCAACAAACGACTTCAATAAGAGCATAATGTTGAGTAAATTACAACATCATGGATATGTGTACAGCTGAAGTCGGAAGTTTACATACACTTAGGTTGGAGTCATTCAAATTCGTTTTTCAACCACTCCGCAAATTTCTTGTTAACAAACTATAGGTTTGGCAAGTCGGTTAGGACATCTACTTTGTGCATGTAATTTTTCCAACAATTGTTTACAGACAGATTATTTCACATATAATTCACTGTATCCCAATTCCAGTGGATCAGAAGTTTCCATACACTAAGTTGACTGTGCCTTTAAACAGCTTGGAAAATTCCAGAAAATTATGTCATGGCTTTAGAAGCTTCTGATAGGCTAATTGACACTATTTGAGTCAATTGGAGGTGTACCTGTGGATATAAGGCCTACCTACAAACTCAGTGCTTCTTTGCTTGACATCATGGGAAAATAAAAATAAATCAGCCAAGACCTCAGAAAAAAAACTGTAGACCTCCACAAGTCTGGTTCATCCTTGGGAGCAATTTCCAAATGCCTGAAGGTACCACATTCATCTGTACAAACAATAGTACGTAAGTATAAACAAGATGGGACCACGCAGCCGTCATACCGCTCAGGAAGGAGAAGCTGTCTCCTAGAGATGAACGTACTTTGGTGCGAAAAGTGCAAATCAATCCCAGAACAACAGCAAAGGACTGTGTGAAGATGCTGGAGGAAACCAATACAAAGTATCTATATCCACAGTAAAATGAGTCCTACATCAACATAACCTGAAAGGCCGCTCAGCAAGGAAGGAGCCACTGCTCCAAAACCGCCATAAAAAAGCCAGATTGCAACTGCACATGGGTACAAAGATCGTACTTTTTGGAGAAATATCCTCTGGTCTGATGAAACACAAATAGAACTGTTTGTCCATAATGACCATCGTTATGTTTGGAGGAAAAGGGGGAGGCTTGCAAGCCGAAGAACACCATCCCAACAGTGACGCAAGGGGGTGGCAGCATGTTGTGGGGGTGCTTTGCTGCAGGAGGGACTGGTGCACTTCACAAAATAGATGTCTTCATGAGGGAGGAAAATCATGTGAATATTTTGAAGCAACATCTCAAGACATCAGTCAGGAAGTTAAAGCTTGGTCGCAAATGGGTCTTCCAAATGGACAATGACCCCAAGCATACTTCCAAAGTTGTGGCAAAATGGCTTAAGCACAACAAAGTCAAGGTATTGGAGTGGCCATCACAAAGCCCTGACCTCAATCCTATAGAAAATGTGTAGGCAGAACTGAAAAAGCATGTGAGAGCAAGGAGGCCAACAATCCTGACTCAGTTATTGACTCTGTCAATAGGAATGGGCCAAAGGTTACTCAACTTATTGTGGGATGCTTGTGGAAGGCAACCTGAAAGTTTTGACCCAAGTTAAACAATTTAAAGGCAATGCTATCAAATACTAATTGAGCGTATGTAAACTTCTGACCCACTGGGAATGTGATGAATGAAATACAAGTTGAAATAAATCATTCTCTCTACTATTATTCAGACATTTCACCAACTTAAAATAAAGTGGTGATCCTAACTGACCTAAGACAGGGACTTTTTACTCTGATTAAATGTCAGGAATTGTGAAAAACTGAGTTTAAATGTATTTGGCTAAGGTGTATGTAAACTTCAAATTTCAGCCTCCTGTGTGATGCAGTGGTCTAGGGCGCTGCATCGCAGCTGTGCCACCAGAGACTCTGGGTTCACGTCCGGGCTCTGTCGCAGCCGGCCGCAACCGGGAGGTCCGTGGGGCGATGCACAATTGGCCTAGCGTCATCCGGTACAGATATCCTTGTCTCATTGCGCACCAGTGACTCCTGTGGTGGGCCGGGTGCAGTGCGCACTAACCAAGGTAGCCAGGTGCACAATGTTTCCTCTGACACAGCAGTGCGGCTTGGTTTGGTCGCATGACGCATGGCTCTCGACCTTCGTCTCTCCCAAGCCTGTACGGGAGTTGTAGCGACAAGATAGTAACTGCCAATTGGATAACACGGAATTGGGGAGAAAAAGTGATAAACGTAAAAAAATATATTACAAAAATAAAACATGCGCTGGAGGTTTCACTGAATTTTCACAATGTTCAAGTTTATGCTCAGCAGACCGTAATGTTCCCTCAACATTTTTAGTTGAGGGAACATTGGCTATAGGCCTACTCAGGAACAGGATAACATTCATTTTACAATTAATATACATAATATTTACAATGCCAAACCAATACTGGAAGGAAGAAGCGACAAGCTTTGAGTATGTACAGACTAAATGTCAAGTTTATACAGGAAAATAAAATATGCTCTTTGCATTTCTTTAGGATTCAAATATAATGTTATTAAAATAAAGAACAATAATAAAAACATACATATTTATACATATTGACATGGTGGTATACGTTCATGTCAAATAAAAGGCACTTACAAAAGTATGGATCAAAATAAAACTCAGTACAAATAGGTTGTCAGTTAACTAGGCTACTTCATTGTTCTTTGCCTGTGGAAACTAAACTCTGAAAAAAAATAAACATCCTGTGTAAATATTTGTATGAACATAACAAGAATCATCAACTGAGACATAAACTGAACAAGTTCCACAGACATGTGACTAACAGAAATAGAATAATGTGTCCCTGAACAAAGGGAGGGTCAAAATCAAAAGTAACAGTCAGTATCTGGTGTGGCCACCAGCTGCATTAGGTACTGCAGTGCATCTCCTCCTCATGGACTGCACCAGATTTGCCAGTTCTGCTGTGAGATGTTACCCCACTCTTCCACCGAGGCACCTACAAGTTCCCGGACATTTCTGGGGGGAATGGCCCTAGCTCTCACCCTCCGATCCAATAGGTCCCAGACGTGCTCAATGGGATTGAGATCCGGGCTCTTCGCTGGCCATGGCAGAACACTGACATTCCTGTCTTGCAGGAAATCACTCACCGAACGAGCAGTATGGCTGGTGGCATTGTCATGCTGGAGGGTCATGTCAGGATGAGCCTGCAGGAGGGGTACCACATGAGGGAGGAGGATGTCTTCACTGTAATGCACAGCATTGAGATTGCCTGCAATAACAACAAGCTCAGTCTGATGATGCTGTGACACACCGCCCCAGACCATGACGGACCCTCCACCTCCAAATCGATCCCGCTCCAGAGTACGGGCCTCGGTGTAATGCTCATTCCTTCGACGATAAACAGGAATCCAACCATCACCTCTGGTGAGACAAAACTGCGACTCGTCATCAAAGAGCACTTTTTGCCAGTCCTGTCTGGAACAGCGATGGTGGGTTTGTGCCCATAGGCGACGTTGTTGCAGGTGATGTCTGGTGAGGACCTGCCTTAAAACAGGCCTACAAGCCCTCAGTCCAGCCTCTCTCAGCCTATGGCGAACAGTCTGAGCACTGATGGAGGGATTGTGCATTCCTGGTGTAACTCGGGCAGTTGTTGTTGCTATCCTGTACCTGTGATGTTCGGATGTACCGATCCCGTGCAGGTGTTGTTACAAGTGGTCTGCCATTGCGAGGACGATCAGCTGTCCGACCTGTCTCCCTGTAGCGCTGTCTTAGGCGTCTCATAGTACAGATATAGCAATTTATTGCCCTGGCCCCATCTGCAGTCCTCATGCCTCCTTGCAGCATGCCTAAGGCACGTTCACGCCGATGAGCAGGGACCCTGGGCATCTTTTTATTAGTGTTTTTCAGAGTCAGTAGAAAGGCCTCTTTAGTGTCCTAATTTTTCATAACTGTGACCTTATTTGCCTACCGTCTGTAAGCTATTAGTGTCTTAACAATCGCTCCACAGGTGCATGTTGATTAATTGTTCATGGTTCATTGAACAAGCATGGGAAACAGTGTTTAAACCCTTTACAGTGAAGATCTGTGAAGTTATTTGCATTTTTACGAATTATCTTTGATAGACAGGGTCCAGAAAAAGGGACATTTCTTTTTTTGCTCGGTTAATATCCTTCATATCAGTTCCTTCTTATTTGGTTCCCCTGGGGATCATCTTACCGTGACACTGCAGTACTACAACTACAGAAAAATAATGTCCTGAACAGTCAACAAAACACATAAATGGCTTTTTAAAGGTTGGGTAGTGAGTTTGGAAAAATGTGCTGTGCCTTGAGACATTAACACAGGATGCTGGAGAAAACAATTATGTCACTAAGTGGTCATTATAAAAGTGGTTAGTTCTTAGGCTGGGAGGACAGTGAAATGGGAGACAAATGATCACTTTGTATCATAAATCAGTAATTAGGGAAGTAGTACAACTGAGGCGTACAGATAGATTAAATACAGCAATGGGCAACAGGAGACTAACGATCATTTTGCATTTGATATAAATCAGTGTTATTATGAAAAATATGTGGAATTGTAAACATTTAGGGCCTGGTGTTACTCTGGTCAGAAGTTGCAGTGACACAGTAAGATGTGTTGTATGGGTCAAACATAGGAGCCACATCCTCAACCCTCCCTGACAGCCAGTCTAGACCACTCAATCTTTGGCAATATACTTAAAAGATTGGTATAATCATACACATTAAACACAGGTCTTCAATGAACCATTTTAAACACAAAACACAGTTATGTTTAGATATAAACAAGCTGCATGATACTTAGTATCACAAAATCAATGTCATCAGTGCTCTTCGTAAGGATACAATCAAGTAAATACATTGCAAATTACAATAGAGACAGATCCCATATCAGATTCAGGACGTACGTTTAAGTGCTCACTGCGACGTGTGTGACCATTAACCTGGGGGCGTGTTCTTTAGGGCACACCATAGCAAAACGTTTTGCAATGAGAGACGAAATCTGTGTTCTAATTGGACAGCTGATCTGGGTTGTGTTCATTGGGGCACATTGTAGCAACATGTTTTGCAACGGAAAAAGAAAATGTGCATTTCTTATTGGAAAAGTCCAGTTAGTCCCTCCTTGTTTCAGTCTGTTTTCTTCCTTTTGGTGCCTAATGAACATGACCCTGACCATGCTGTCAGTCTCACAAAGAGAAAAGGGAGTCGAGCTCAGCCAGGACGGACGCCTGTCTCCTAGCCACTGATCCCAACAGTCTCTGAGGAAGGGATGGAGTGCCCAGGTCCACCTGAAACAAAGGAGGACAAAAAGTGAGCCAAGGAAGGGATGGAAAAGTGAGGGGGAGGAAGAAACTAAAAGAGAGAGGAAGACAGATTCCACATGGCGATGAGGAATCATTAGGCATATCTGTATCTAAAGTACTCTTAAGAACTCTGACATCTGTTGATGTAAAACTGGATTGATGAATCATTTTGATGAATTGATTGATTGATTTTAAGAACTTTCTGACATCTGTTGATGTAAAACTGGATTGATGAATCATTTTGCTGAATTGATTGATTGATTTTAAGAACTTTCTGACATCTGTTGAAGTAAAACTGGATTGATGAATCATTTTGATGAATTGATTGATTGATTGATTGACTGATAGCTTTTTCAGACCACTTTACATTGTCATAGTAACCTGATTCCTATCTCACCTGCAGTAGGTAGATGACCCTGACGACCTCTCGGACGTGGCGTGTGATTGGCTGAAGGACCCAGGCGCTAGGCAACATCTCCCCTCGGACAGCCTCTACACTGGGCCGAGGGAGAGACTCCTCGAAGACCGACTGCATGGCCAGCACACATAGCTCATCCTAGGAGAGAGAGATAGAAGGGCACTGAGTTAGTAGTCAGTCTCTTGCTGTAGACAAGGAAAACTCCTGGCCCTAGCTATAGGACAGTAAGAATACATTGTATCATTGCCCCTGAAACGAGGAGGTCTTCTGTCCCCCTCATTCCAGTTGAACATTCAAAACAAATCTTGGTATGAAGGAGCAGGTAAGTTTAAACTTTGAACTTGGTAAGTTGAAACTTGGAATTCAGCTGCAGGTCCCCTGACTGACCCCTGAACTCTGACCCTACTGACCTGTTGTGACTGGGTGCTGATGCAGCAGAAGTCTCTGGGCTGTTTGAGGTGGCAGCTGGATGGATCTGTCAGCAGGTAGACTGATGAGGAGAGACACATGGAAAAGCATGAGGAAAAATTACAATTGAAATCTGAATTTCAGTTTACTTCCTGGAAGTAATTGACTGAAGTGAAATGGAATTGACTCATAGCGATAGATAGATGGTGCATTTGCTACAAAGCGTGTTTTAGCATGTGCAGCCCCATTGAAGGCTTTCACCAGTTTTAAGTAGTGAATTAACTCCAACTCTGCTATACTCCAGGCAGCAGACTAACCCAACTGAGTGCTGTCATCTAGTGGTCGTGTCCAGGCAGACCGGATAGCCTCATGGTATAGGTGGGTCTTGGAGTGGTCTTGGACCATGCTCCACAGGCTGGCCAGGGGCCTCTCCAGCTCCACCGCCCCAAGGAAACAGTGCACAGATGGGCTGGAGGAGGGCTTGTAGAAGGCCTGGACACCTCGCTCCACACCCTGGTACCTGATAGAGAGAGAGAGAGGACAGCAAGGTTGCAAATACACAATCTGTAATATAAACCCAGTGGGAAAAGCCGGTTGAAATCACATCATTACAACCTGATGGGAGTGTAGCTAGTTATGACATGGTTTACTATTGGTTAACCTGAATGTAATAAAGGAGAAACCATGATGCAACTCACCTCCAACCAGCTGCAGCTTTCCCCATCACTAGGTTCCCCATGTCACCAGCAGCAGCCAAACGCACCTGGGGCACAGGTGAGAACATGTTTCTTATTTTAGCAAACGTGCAACAACGAACAAGTACATAGTCCACGGTATATTGGAAATGTGTAATTTTGCTGTCTTGTGTTATTCTATAAAGTTTATTTGAATTGTACCTCAGCCATAGCTCGACCAAGCAGACAGGAAGTGAAGTCCTGATAGGCTGTCGATATGGACGAGGCGGAGCCAAAAGAGGAGGTGCACTGTCGTAGGTTTGTAGGAGATGATGGTGAGGATGACATCAGAGGGTCATACCCTGACACACCAGGCGCCAGACATACATCTAGAAAATACATAATAGAAAAGACATACACATGGTTATAATAGGTATTAAAAACAAAGTAGGAAAAAATAAGGAACCCGCACACTGCTCTTGACAGTCTTGACGAAGGCCGTGAGGCCGATACGTAAAGCTCTGATGAAGGAGGTGAGTTCATTATGTAAAACTCTGACGAAGGCCATGAGGTCGATACGTAAAGCTCTGACGAAGGCCGTGAGGTCGATACGTAAAGCTCTGACGAAGTCCGTGAGGTCGATACGTAAAGCTCTGACGAAGGAGGTGAGGTCGATATGTAAAACTCTGACGAAGGCCGTGAGGTCGATATGTAAAACTCTGACGAAGGCCATGAGGTCGATACGTAAAGCTCTGACGAAGGCCGTGAGGTCGATACGTAAAGCTCTGACGAAGGAGGTGAGGTCGATACGTAAAGCTCTGACGAAGGCCGTGAGGTCGATATGTAAAACTCTGACGAAGGTCGTGAGGTCGATACGTAAAACTCTGACGAAGGAGGTGAGGTCATTATGTAAAACTCTGACGAAGGCCATGAGGTCGATACGTAAAGCTCTGATGAAGGAGGTGAGGTCATTATGTAAAACTCTGACGAAGGCCATGAGGTCGATACGTAAAGCTCTGACGAAGGCTGTGAGGTCGATACGTAAAGCTCTGACGAAGGCCGTGAGGTCGATATGTAAAACTCTGACGAAGTCCGTGAGGTCGATATGTAAAACTCTGACGAAGGAGGTGAGGTCGATACGTAAAGCTCTGACGAAGGCCGTGAGGTCGATATGTAAAACTCTGACGAAGGTCGTGAGGTCGATACGTAAAGCTCTGACGAAGGCCGTGAGGTCGATATGTAAAACTCTGACGAAGGTCGTGAGGTCGATACGTAAAGCTCTGACGAAGGACGTGAGGTCGATACGTAAAGCTCTGACGAAGGCGGTGAGGTCGATATGTAAAACTCTGACGAAGGCCGTGAGGTCGATACGTAAAGCTCTGATGAAGGAGGTGAGTTCATTATGTAAAACTCTGACGAAGGCCATGAGGTCGATACGTAAAGCTCTGATGAAGGAGGTGAGGTCATTATGTAAAACTCTGACGAAGGCCATGAGGTCGATACGTAAAGCTCTGACGAAGGCCGTGAGGTCGATACGTAAAGCTCTGACGAAGTCCGTGAGGTCGATATGTAAAACTCTGACGAAGGAGGTGAGGTCGATACGTAAAACTCTGACGAAGGAGGTGAGGTCGATACGTAAAGCTCTGACGAAGGCGGTGAGGTCGATATGTAAAACTCTGACGAAGGCCGTGAGGTCGATACGTAAAGCTCTGACGAAGGCCGTGAGGTCGATACGTAAAGCTCTGACGAAGGTCGTGAGGTCGATACGTAAAGCTCTGACGAAGGTCGTGAGGTCGATATGTAAAGCTCTGACGAAGGCCGTGAGGTCGATACGTAAAGCTCTGACGAAGGTCGTGAGGTCGATACGTAAAGCTCTGACGAAGGTCGTGAGGTCGATATGTAAAACTCTGACGAAGGCCGTGAGGTCGATACGTAAAGCTCTGACGAAGGTCGTGAGGTCGATACGTAAAGCTCTGACGAAGGTCGTGAGGTCGATATGTAAAACTCTGACGAAGGCCGTGAGGTCGAAGGCGAAGGTCGTGAGGTCGATACGTAAAGCTCTGACGAAGTCCGTGAGGTCGATATGTAAAACTCTGACGAAGGCCATGAGGTCGATACGTAAAGCTCTGACGAAGGCCGTGAGGTCGATACGTAAAGCTCTGACGAAGGCCGTGAGGTCGACGAAGCTCTGACGAAGGCCGTGAGGTCGATACGTAAAGCTCTGACGAAGTCCGTGAGGTCGATACGTAAAACTCTGACGAAGGAGGTGCGGTCGATACGTAAAGCTCTGACGAAGGCCGTGAGGTCGATACGTAAAGCTCTGACGAAGGAGGTGCGGTCGATACGTAAAGCTCTGACGAAGGAGGTGAGGTCGATACGTAAAGCTCTGACGAAGGCCGTGAGGTCGATACGTAAAGCTCTGACGAAGGCCGTGAGGTCGATACGTAAAACTCTGACGAAGGCCGTGAGGTCGATACGTAAAGCTCTGACGAAGGTCGTGAGGTCGATACGTAAAGCTCTGACGAAGGTCGTGAGGTCGATATGTAAAACTCTGACGAAGGCCGTGAGGTCGATACGTAAAGCTCTGACGAAGGTCGTGAGGTCGATACGTAAAGCTCTGACGAAGGTCGTGAGGTCGATATGTAAAACTCTGACGAAGGCCGTGAGGTCGATACGTAAAGCTCTGACGAAGGCCGTGAGGTCGATACGTAAAGCTCTGACGAAGGCCATGAGGTCGATACGTAAAACTCTGACGAAGGCCATGAGGTCGATACGTAAAGCTCTGACGAAGGCCGTGAGGTCGATACGTAAAGCTCTGACGAAGGCCGTGAGGTCGATACGTAAAGCTCTGACGAAGGCCGTGAGGTCGATACGTAAAGCTCTGACGAAGGCCGTGAGGTCGATACGTAAAGCTCTGACGAAGGAGGTGCGGTCGATACGTAAAGCTCTGACGAAGGCCGTGAGGTCGATACGTAAAGCTCTGACGAAGGCCGTGAGGTCGATACGTAAAGCTCTGACGAAGGCCGTGAGGTCGATACATGTATGACTCCCCCCTTGAATGTCTTATTATCATTTCATAGTGATCCTGTACTGGCTAAATAACAGCCTTTTTGAGTCAGTTGAATGTGTGATGAAGATGTTGAGAGTGGTTGCTGTCTTGTGGTGGTGAGTCAGTCCTCACCCTGAGCAGAGAGCCAGGCACGCTGGGTCTTCACACTCTGAGAACCACAGATGGGAGGGCGAGACCTGACCTTCAGCCCATCACCCAGGACCTCAGTGACCTGGCACCAGACAAAAACAACACAGAGAACTCATTAGGGCTCTTTATTTATTCCTGGTCTATTTGAATAGGGACGGATACAAACACATTGACACACTGAATAATATTTCTATATTGCTTAATTCCATTATTTTTATTTTAGGTTGTGTGTATTGTTGTGAATTGTTAGATATTACTGCACTGTTGGAGCTAGAAACACAAGCATTTTGCTACACCAGCAATAACATCTGCTAAACATGTCTACGTGACAAATACAATTTGATTTGAATAAACAATTGTCTGATGCATTGCACCATAGTGAATATAGTCTACTGTAAGTTCCAACACCCTTAAGGTTAATTTACAGTAAGTCTACTGACTGTCCATAGATATATGTAATATTCTTCACACTTGGGAAAAAATATGCTATCTAGAGCCTAAAAGGGTTCTTTGGCTGTCTCCATAGAATAACCATTTGAAAAACCCTTTTTAGTTCCAGGTAGAAGAACCCTTTTGGTTCCAGGTAGAACTGTTTTGGGTTACATGTAGGTCCCTTTCTACAGAGGATTCCTTATGGAACCCAAAATTGTTCTGCCTATAAAAAAAGGGTTCTATCTGGAACCAAAGAGGGTTCTGCTATGGGGAAAGCGGGAACCCTTTTTTCTAAGAGTGTTGTGCTCTATAGACCTGTTGTCAAATTGACTATGAACCAGCCATTAGGATTAACTTTACTTTATTGAATTTAGTTGTTCAGGGACAGTGCAAATTAATCAACATTACTGTAAATGTGCCTGTTTTCAAGTGCAGTCCCTGGGTTTAAGAAAGCAGCAAAAACATCTTCAAAGACTAGTACAGTACCTCCTGTGTCAGTGGGGGTCTACTGCAGTCCCTCAGCTGAGCTGTGTTGCCACTGTTGTAGCCAGAGGTTGTTCCAGAGGATAGGCTCAGACTCGACCCAGTGTACAGCGTACTGCTGCTGACTCTGGTCCGATACCGCAAGTCATCCTAAATGTGAATAATTTATCTGTTGACAGAGAAGAGAGAAAGATGTTTTAGGAAAACAGCAACTGATCAGAGGACAACGTAAGTCTCTGACTATAAAGTGAGTTTTTTTTCATGGTCCTTTGTGTCGGATCCATGAAAAAGAGCTCTGTCTTCTAGTCGATGTGAAAAAAGAAAAGAATCCATGGAGAAAATATGCTGAACACATCTTGGGCTTTCAACTGTCTATGGAGTGTGAAACTATGGCTTCTTGCTGTGACTAACATTGACCATCTGAGACAGAGTCTGTTGCTGGAGCCGTCTTTTCTCCTGCTCTGTCCTCTCGCGGAGCCGTTCCCGTGCACGGGATATCTCTGTCATGGCCTCCTCACGGGCACGGCCGTAGTCACGCAGAAGATGCTCTATCTCAGGGGGATATTCACCCTCTCCTCTGGATGGATCTGGGATCCTGGGGAAAGATGAGGTAGATTTACAATCAATCAATTGATGAATCAATCAATCAACAACTGTAAAGTCCTTTTTAGAATAATATTTGTCACAAAATGTTTTACACTTCAGACACTTGAGAATTGGACATGGAAAACCGTTGAGCAACGTAGAAATAATCAAAACCAAAATGTGACTTGGTGTGGATTGTGGAGTGTCTTACATCCTGCTCGTCACTACCTCCTGACGGAGCTGTTGAAGGTAGCCTCTGCAGCGACTGGGCAGGGCTGAAACTCTGGGGTCTTTTTGAGGAGGGGATCTGGGTTGAGGAGGGGACAGGGTGAAGTGGTGCTTGCTAGGGCTGAGGCTGCGAGTCCTACGGCAGGTCTGAAGCTGAGCTTCCCTGTCCTTTCTCAAACTCTCAATGCTCCTCCGGTGCCTGATACAAGAGGAACATAGGAAATCATTTACATTTTATAAACTACAATTTTAAATTCATCTAATTACATCATAATATCAACACAATCACATCCTTAGGGACATTTAACCTTACTGGTCATAGAGCTGCTGTTTGGTAGGGACAGGGGACGGTTCCTCCTCCTTGGTTCCACCAGATGTCAGCATCTTTAACAACGTGTCCATCTCTCCCAGACCGTAGTGCAGCTTGGCTTCAGTCAGCTCCAAGGTCAGATGATGAGGGTTCATGTTCAGTTGGACCGTAGCCATGACCTGCTCGCGCTCTTTACGTAGCCTCTCTATCTCTCGTGTCTTCTTGTCCTTATGGAACATGGGCTCTGGACTCAAGCTGGACTCTGACTCCTGGCTCTCCAGCTCAGCCCACTCTGGCTGGTTCCTCTGTGCTTCATGACCAGTAGGTAGATACACGGCTGGTTTCATTAAACTATTAGTCCGTCCTATCTCAGAGGGATGCTGACTGATACCAGACCAGTTGGTGAACTTGTTGTGCACAGGTAGGTCCTCAGGGAGCCGCTGGTGATCTAGCTGGTGTTGGGAGTGTTGGAAGTTGGGAGTGTGGGTGACTGGGTTGGTGTTCACTAGAATGTCTGTGTTGCACTCGCTTGGGCCCAACGACACCATGTCATCCTCCTGAACATGGATGGTGCTGTCACTGATAGGGGAATGTTCATAAGCACCAGTGAAGTGCTCCACTGGACGCTCTGATGATCTACTGTTGTGGTAATCTATTGAATGTCTTCTGTAGCTTAGTTGATCTCCAAAAGTAGAGAAGGATTTCTCCTCGTGTTTGGACTCACCAGTCTGACTAAAGACGAGAGAGGTGTGGTTCTGCATAGCGACTCTGTTACTGCTTAGAACAGAAGGAAGGGACCATATTGGACGTTGGCTGGTTTTGTGCCATACGCTCATTTCCTTTTCTTCCTCCTGGATGACAACGCTGGTTTCATTGTGGATGTAATTGTCGATGGACGAACTAAGACTTCCTGAGCATCCATCAGACCCTTTTGGTCTTGAATGGCTGAGGGCACTCACATTCTCGAGGAATATCAATCCCATTGATTCTGTGGTGGAGTTATCACCTGGCTTGTCACACAGATGAAGGGAGTCATGTCCTGATATCTTATCATTCTTTATGAAAGACATGCATGTTTTGTGTCCGCTGTAACTTAAACAAGGTGTTGACTGGTCCGAAATGTGGTGTTTAGTTCTATTTTGCGTCTCAAACTTCTGTTCTTCTTTGGGACTCTGTAAATACTTTATTCTGCTCTGGTTGGAGCCAGCCCTGGGACGCACAGTGAGAATGGGTGAGCATGCACGGTCTGTGAAGCTCACTTGTTTTCTATAGCCTATTCCCGGGTCACTCCTTCTCAAGATATTATGGCATTCTGGTCTGAGTATTTCTGACAAATGATGGCAGACTTCAGATACTCCCAAGCTTTTGGAGGAGGACACTCTTTCAGGATTGCAGTCCTCATTGCTTATATTTCGAATGGCAGGATTTGAATGATTGTGGCGTTGGACAGTCTCCAGGGAAGGGACTTTGTGTGGGAGACTCTCTGGTTCCAAGATAGATCTTTGGTTAACAGTGGAGCCATTGAGTCGCAGGTCAGGCATGCTCTGAATATTATCATCCAGGTTTTTCTTGAGTTGATGTTGAAGGGGAAGCCCTTTGTCTTGTGACACAGTGAGAACTTCTGAGCCAATCACTTTGACTATCACATTAACTTCATGGGCTTTGGACCTCTCTGTGGACAGAGTTTGGGGGATAGACATTTTGTCTTGAACGGGTGTTAAAGTCCTTTCGGTCTGGATCCCAATATCTACTGCAGTTTTGGTTGAGCAGTCTCTCTTCATCCAATCTGTGGAGGAGTACAGATGAGATGAAGAGTTAACATTTGTTATCAGGCTATGTTTGAGGCTTTCGCCAGACCTCATACCCTGAACATTCCCCAGAAGATCAGACGTGTTTACTATCAGCTGTGTGAGATGCTCAGACATGTTCTGAAGGCTGGCCCATGTGGTGGTCTCTCTACAGGCCTCTGTGGTCTTCTGCAACACTGGTACCTGAGTGCTGCTCTTTCTGTGACGGTTGTTTCTCCTCTGTAGATCACCATGGTTGATCGTTGTCTGAGTTGTGGTTTCTTGAGTGAAGGTTGTCTGGGTGCTCTGGTCACATCTGGTGTTAGTTTCAGACCTCTGAAACCCGTGACCCTGAAACGCCCGCTCTGAAGAGTCATAAACCAACATGATCTCATCCACCTGGCCAGTGCTGTTACCAATATCTCCAGATACATTGTAGCAAGAAGATGAGTTACAGCTCATGGTCAGAGTCACTTGTTGATTGTGATCATCAACACCGGAGACTTGGTTAGTACGTTCTTTCAGATGGGCTTTGAGGGACGTTTGATCTTTGAAATCTTCCTCCATGCTGCTCAGGGTGCTGGAGAGTCCCTTGTTGTTGGCGTAAGTGCTCAGGTGGGAGTTGAAAGGAGAGTTCTGCACGTTTAAATCATTGTCGACACTGCAGCATCTAGTGATATGTTTGGTAGTGGACTCCAGCAGCGGTGATTTACAAGAAATGTCAGTGGCACTTCCAAACACCTGGTTCTTGTAGCAGCTTTGGTTTGGCTCTTCTTCTTGCCATTGGTGAGCAAAGGGATTGATGTCGCTGGAGGCAAAATGCATTGGCAAATCTTGAGTCTTTGGTGTCCTTTTCTCTATATGTGGTGATTGTCCATTGGGGCTGTGTTCTTTCTGACCCAAACTGATGCCAACTCCAGCGTTATCATCAGATTTATATGGGGTCTGGTCAGTACAAGCTTCCATAGTGTGATTGTCTTTTGACTGTGGTGATTGTCTTTTCACTAGAGACATTTCTCCAACATTGCATTGAATCATCTCCTCTAATTTTCCATTAGTTTGAGTTCCTGACTTCATTCTTGTTGATGAAGACCTGTTTTGATCCAACCTGGGAGGGATTTTCTCTTCTTCATCTGAGGAAGACTTGAGTGTGGAGTCAGAGGATGAGCTAGGAGGTGCCTGGGCTTTGGACCTTCTGAACCTCTTGGACTTTCCCTTCTTGTAATGAACAACACTACTGCCACAGAACTGATGAGATTGCCTGCAATTAGATGTTTTGGTATTGCCCTCTCTGGACATGATATATCTGCAAATGTCACCCAATATCTTCATATGAGCATCACTACTTCCATGTGTTATTTGGGATGGAGAAGATCCAATACTATTTATTTTACTTGGTACGTCAAACAAGGTTCCAGGAGATTTTGCCAGAGGTCCATCAGTCCTTGACCCTTCTTCATTTTTAGCCATTTGGCAATCTTTGGTATTGTCAGAGGCAAAGTTGAGGCAAAGAGTCTTCAGCCATTTTTCAACATGACATGTTTTGTGTTTTACACTGGGATGTTTATTTTTAGGATCAGGATCGACGGTCACACAAGTCTTATGAAATTTGTCTACCTGAGTTTCAGATGAGCATTTTGACTGTGGTAGTTCCTGACTCAGTGAGCATTTTGACTGTGGTAGTTCCTGACTCAATGAGCATTTTGACTGTGGTAGTTCCTGACTCAATGAGCATTTTGACTGTGGTAGTTCCTGACTCAGTGAGCATTTTGACTGTGGTAGTTCCTGACTCAGTGAGCATTTTGACTGTGGTAGTTCCTGACTCAATGAGCATTTTGACTGTGGTAGTTCCTGACTCAGTGAGCATTTTGACTGTGGTAGTTCCTGACTCAGTGAGCATTTTGACTGTGGTAGTTCCTGACTCAGTGAGCATTTTGACTGTGGTAGTTCCTGACTCAGTGAGCATTTTGACTGTGGTAGTTCCTGACTCAGTGAGCACTTTGACTGTGGTAGTTCCTGACTCAGTGAGCATTTTGACTGTGGTAGTTCCTGACTCAGTGAGCATTTTGACTGTGGTAGTTCCTGACTCAGTGAGCATTTTGACTGTGGTAGTTCCTGACTCAGTGAGCACTTTGACTGTGGTAGTTCCTGACTCAGTGAGCACTTTGACTGTGGTAGTTCCTGACTCAGTGAGCACTTTGACTGTGGTAGTTCCTGACTCAGTGAGCACTTTGACTGTGGTAGTTCCTGACTCAGTGAGCATTTTGACTGTGGTAGTTCCTGACTCAATGAGCATTTTGACTGTGGTAGTTCCTGACTCAGTGAGCATTTTGACTGTGGTAGTTCCTGACTCAGTGAGCACTTTGACTGTGGTAGTTCCTGACTCAGTGAGCATTTTGACTGTGGTAGTTCCTGACTCAGTGAGCATTTTGACTGTGGTAGTTCCTGACTCAGTGAGCACTTTGACTGTGGTAGTTCCTGACTCAGTGAGCATTTTGACTGTGGTAGTTCCTGACTCAGTGAGCATTTTGACTGTGGTAGTTCCTGACTCAGTGAGCACTTTGACTGTGGTAGTTCCTGACTCAGTGAGCATTTTGACTGTGGTAGTTCCTGACTCAGTGAGCACTTTGACTGTGGTAGTTCCTGACTCAGTGAGCACTTTGACTGTGGAAGTTCCTGACTCAGTGAGCATTTTGACTGTGGTAGTTCCTGACTCAGTGAGCACTTTGACTGTGGTAGTTCCTGACTCAGTGAGCACTTTGACTGTGGTAGTTCCTGACTCAGTGAGCATTTTGACTGTGGTAGTTCCTGACTCAGTGAGCATTTTGACTGTGGTAGTTCCTGACTCAGTGAGCACTTTGACTGTGGTAGTTCCTGACTCAGTGAGCACTTTGACTGTGGTAGTTCCTGACTCAGTGAGCACTTTGACTGTGGTAGTTCCTGACTCAGTGAGCACTTTGACTGTGGTAGTTCCTGACTCAGTGAGCACTTTGACTGTGGTAGTTCCTGACTCAGTGAGCACTTTGACTGTGGTAGTTCCTGACTCAGTGAGCACTTTGACTGTGGTAGTTCCTGACTCAGTGAGCATTTTGACTGTGGTAGTTCCTGACTCAATGAGCACTTTGACTGTGGTAGTTCCTGACTCAGTGAGCACTTTGACTGTGGTAGTTCCTGACTCAGTGAGCACTTTGACTGTGGTAGTTCCTGACTCAGTGAGCACTTTGACTGTGGTAGTTCCTGACTCAGTGAGCACTTTGACTGTGGTAGTTCCTGACTCAGTGAGCATTTTGACTGTGGTAGTTCCTGACTCAGTGAGCACTTTGACTGTGGTAGTTCCTGACTCAGTGAGCACTTTGACTGTGGTAGTTCCTGACTCAGTGAGCATTTTGACTGTGGTAGTTCCTGACTCAGTGAGCACTTTGACTGTGGTAGTTCCTGACTCAGTGAGCACTTTGACTGTGGTAGTTCCTGACTCAGTGAGCACTTTGACTGTGGTAGTTCCTGACTCAGTGAGCACTTTGACTGTGGTAGTTCCTGACTCAGTGAGCACTTTGACTGTGGTAGTTCCTGACTCAGTGAGCACTTTGACTGTGGTAGTTCCTGACTCAATGAGCACTTTGACTGTGGTAGTTCCTGACTCAGATTTGTTGCAAAGGGAGGATATTTTTGGAGCTCATTTCTGACCTTAATGTGATTTTTTCTGCCTTTCTCCTGTAGCTTCTGTGATTCACAGAAATTATTTGAGAGTGGTTGACTGTTGTGGTGCTTCTCAATGTTTTCTGGTGTACATTGAGTCCTGATTTTATCAGAGAATGAATCTACAGCTGCATGCCGATGACAATCATTTAAGTAAAGTTGTCCACTTGCACCCGTTGAGGTCAATTTGCATTGGTTCTTGCTTTCGCCTTGAACCTCATATTCTGAATCCATTATGAGGTCCCCTGCATGTGCAAAGGCCATATTGGGTGGCGTAGTCACTGAGGACACTGTTCCTGGGCAGTTCTGGAGAGGTTGTAGAGCACTAGATTTCAGGTTTTGCTCAGGTGAAGCGTTATTACTAAGACAAGCATGATGAGGATGATACTTCTCAGGACCTGTTTCTTTCTTCATGTTCTCCATATGCGAAAAAGGGACATCCCTTTCAAACTCTTTCCCTGGAGAAAGTAAGAATTCTTTGGGTGCAGTGGAAGTGGAAGTAGACATTGAAGAACATCCCATTGGCAGCAGTACAGGCTTGCTGATGTATTCAGGTTTTCCTCGGTTGTTCAATGCCAGACTTAATTGGATCTCATAGCTTTTAACGGTGAAAGATGCTGCACCAGAATTGACACTTGCATTCGGTGTAATGACAGAACAGCCAGAAGCATCCTGCCCCTTGTATTCCCTTGCATCAACATCAGTTATTCCATTTTTCAATTGCACTTCTCTCATGTTCTCTTGAAAGCTCTTACTTAACTGGGACCCCGACGAGATCTTTGTCCTATGGTCTGGATCATTCTCTTTACTTATCAAACTTAGTTGATTCATAAAATTTAATTTGATGGAAGTAGAGAGTCTGAAAACCTTTCCGTGGCTCACGTTTTCCATGTCTGTCGTGTTGTCCATTTTTAGAATCTCAGAATCGATACAAGACTTTTCTGATGTTGAACAAGAGCCTGGCTTAATGATTACCAGTGGATCATCAGCTATTTGATGATCCTTCACTGCTTGTAGACCTTTTGGTGAATCGCATTTGTTAGGATTGCTTGTTGGCAAGGCATTAAGGATTTGACTACTCCGACTGTCCGGTTCACTGTTACTGTTGTCTCCACCCCCATCTATAAATGACATCCTCATATCCTCCTTCATCACCTCTGAGATTCGGTGGTCTGATGTTCTACAGTTACTATCACCATGGTGATGTCCCAATCTAACATTCTCTACTTCTCTTCTCTTGCTTCCTGAGTTGAGCTTTTCACCTCGCCCTTGAAATTCTCTTTGTTCAACTTGTTCTACTTCTCTTCTCTTTTCAATAACGGCCTTCTCTCCAAAAGGAGACTCTTTATGGCCACCCGTGTCAATGGTCTTATGGTAACATGGAGAGAGATTTTCATGGGATATGTGCACAGACACTGACATTGCTACTAAAGCCGAGGTATCTCGTTGGAAGTGACCTTCATTGCAGCTCAGATTTAGTTTAAATGAATCGACTGCAGAGGAAGTTTGTTTGTCTTTTAATTCACTGGTGTTATAGTTGTCATCTGGTGAAATAACTTCCTGGCTGTTCTTGACTGTTATAGTAGACAACGCTGCGAAGTCCCCTCCGTTGCTCCTCTTTGGAATTTTCAAGCTGCCAATGAAACTGTCCTGCAGGCCTTTGTTCTTCTTTATGGAATTTTTACAAGACACTTTGAAAAACTCATGCTCTGGCAACACACAGTCCTGCTCTGGCAACACACAGTCCTGCTCTGGCAACACACAGTCCTGCTCTGGCAACACACAGTCCTGCTCTGGCAACACACAGTCCTGCTCTGGCAACACACAGTCCTGCTCTGGCAACACACAGTCCTGCTCTGGCAACACACAGTCCTGCTCTGGCAACACACAGTCCTGCTCTGTGACTTTGGCTTCAAGCGTTTGCAGAATTTTAAACTCACTTTCAAGTGATATGTCTTTGGTATTGCTTGCTTCGTAAAACTCCTCTTCTCTGACTTCTTCCATGTCTCCATCTAAATTGCATAGTTCATTATCTCCAGAATAATTATTTGGGGCACTTTCGATGGCAGGTGTCTCATTCAACATCTCACCTTCAGTTTTAGGGTAAGTTAACATACTGGCTTTTGACAGATGACTGTAGGTAGACAAACTAGTATCGGTGTAGTTTGTTAGGTCTGCTACTCCCACAAACATCACTTCTGGAGTTAATGTGACCTGCTGCATCTGAGGCCCATGAAAAATGTCAGCCTCCAATGTTGATGTTGATGGGGTGCATTGAATCTTATAGTCAATGGTTGGAGCACATGCAGATCCATGTGAAGGAAGCTCTGCTGAGACATCTCTACTTTGATTTTGGTGTAAACCTGGATCATTAATAGATCCCTTCAGCAAACCTTTTGAACTGACTAACTGCCGTTCAAAATAGCCCTTACAACACACCGCCTCATGATTCAATGGCATCATCAAACGTAGCGGTGACATTTGGAGAAGCTGAGAATCAGGGAAATTCAAAGAATCAGTTGAAACCCCAAGTCTTTGTTCCTCTACTGGAACATGTTTGCCCTCTGTGCTGTCGGTAGATGCAGAGCTATGGGATCTAATGGATCCAAATCCACACTGACAGTCAGACAGATCCACACTGATGGGACTAGGACTACTGTTGAGGTCCAACGCACCATGACTAAATACCATCCTCCTCCTCAACACGGCAGAGTCCCTAAGGATCCTAGGACTATCTGCTGCATCAGTGTAGGACCATGGATCTGTAAGCACTAGCAAACTCTCTGGTTCCTCCACACTACAGCTGCTCAGAAAGCATGGGCTGCTGGTCAACATGGTGTGGACATGCCCAAGCTCTTCACTCAGCTTTGATACAGGGTCCCTACACCTGGGTTCTGTTGCTGGCTGATTCTGATACAGTGATTCCCTTGTTGCGCCGGTTGTTTTATTGACTCGGGTTTTAGGGCCGCCATGATGGCTCCAGGAAGCCTCTGCTGGCATTTCATTAGGTTTCCCAATGTCTTCTCTTCCCTCTTCAGTTGGCTGAATCTCCGACGCCATGTTTATAGTTTTTCCAATCGAGGGATTGAGACAATCCCTCACCACAGAGTGACTGGGTACTACCACAGTCCGTCTCTGTGCAGGCCTTGCTGCAATATGCTTCCCTCTGCTCTCCATAGCCAGTGAGTCCTTCAACATCTGACTGTCTTCACTCTCTCCTTCGCTCTGGATAGCCTCCTCCTGCTTCAGCTGCTCTGCCAAGGCTGTAGCGTAGACTGAGGACAGGGAGTCCACAGAGAACAAGCTGTCACAGTCTGAGGATTGGTCACCCTCCTCTTCTTCCTCACCGTCATACTTCTCCGATCCTGCCAGTCCCAGTCCCTGCGGTCTCTCCACCCACCTTAGGGTGCTGGTCTGGTTCACCAGAGTCTCTGCACTATGCCACCGTCTTTGTCTCCACCCACAATCATGTGAAGGATTCTTCTGATCAAGGTCCTCGCATGAGACAGTTGTTTTCATCGTGCATTTATTCCTGCTCATCTTGACGCCTTCTACACCTCGCTTTAGTTTCCAGTGAAATCGGCTTGCTGTTTTACCACTAGGCTTGGTCCCTCTGCCTCCAATACTCAATCCTGATGGTGGTTTTCTAAACACCCTGGCAAGCGGTGTCTTTATCCCAGGGCCGACTGAGCGTGATAAGACCTTCTGGATCGTTTCCAAGCCTTTGCTACTCCCAGGAGGAAGGCTCTTCACTCTCTGACATGGAGCCCGCTGAGTCTGACTGATAGATTCGCTTACTGTAACTGTGGGTCCCTTTATGATGACATTACTGCTTGACTGTAGGGTCGCTCCATTTGGTGATGGTGATGGGTTCTGATTGTTCTTGAATGTAAATTCAAGTCCATGTTTTGGAAGCAGTGGTTTCCTCTCTGGTCTTTCATGGCATGGCGGCTGAACTAGAGCCTCCTCCTTCACAGACGGCTTGAGGTTCTCTGAGGAACTTGCTCTACTCCTGTACCCATGCACCTGACTACTGTGTTGTGTTCCTGAGGAGAATGTGTTGGAGCGACTCCTTGTCCTCTCGCGTGGAAGACATTCATCAGACACCCACTGTCTGGAACAGATGGATCCAAATGTCAGTTCAGATAGTCTGTTTCTCTTCAGGAAGTGGCTGTTGGGGAAAACAAAACAAAACAAGGGATAAGGACATTATCATTTACAACATAAATATTAGCTTGAATAAATATCTATGTGGGAGACTAGCCTACTTGTGCTGACCTGAAGATTGGGGTGTGTTGGGGGTATAAGCGGGACAGCAGGTCTGATGAGACAGAATGCCTGCGCAAAACAGGTTGACGTCCTCTTGACCTTGAGGGAGACCCCAGGCCAGGAGACACAGGGCTCTCTAGTCCAGGTGGCAGGGCCTTCTCTAGCCTCTGCAGTTCCCTCTTAGCGTCCAGTAGATGGCGCTTGTGAGCGATCCTCTCCAGCTGGTAGTGCAGCCTTTTGCGTCGAACATGGCTCTCGGCGTGCCGCAGGGTATGATGTCTTAACAACTCCTCCTGAACCACCTTCTTCCTGTATAGAACCACTTTAGAGGGCGGAGCAACTCTTTGATCACACTCTTCATCAGAACCTTCAGAATCTTCCGTTAGCAGGCTGTCTAGGATGGGAGCTGGTATAGGATCAGTTGGTATAGGATCAGTTGGTATAGGATCAGCTGGTATAAGATCAGCTGGTATAAGATCAGCTGGTATAAGATCAGCTGGTGCAGGATCAGTTTGTATAGGATCAGTCTGTATAGGATCGGTCTGTATAGGATCCGTCTGTATAGGATCCGTCTGTAAAGGATCAGTCTGTAAAGGATCAGTCTGTATAGGATCAGCTTGTAAAGGATCAGCCTGTAAAGGATCAGTCTGTAAAGTATCAGTCTGTATAGGATCAGTCTGTAAAGGATCAGTCTGTAAAGGATCAGTCTGTATAGGATCAGTCTGTAAAGGATCAGTCTGTAAAGGATCAGTCTGTATAGGATCAGTCTGTAAAGTATCAGTCTGTATAGGATCAGTCTGTAAAGTATCAGTCTGTAAAGGATCAGTCTGTAAAGTATCAGTCTGTAAAGGATATGTCTGTAAAGGATCAGTCTGTAAAGGATCAGTCTGTATAGGATCAGTCTGTATAGGATCAGTCTGTAAAGTATCAGTCTGTAAAGGATCAGTCTGTAAAGGATCAGTCTGTATAGGATCAGCTTGTAAAGGATCAGCCTGTAAAGGATCAGTCTGTAAAGTATCAGTCTGTATAGGATCAGTCTGTAAAGGATCAGTCTGTAAAGGATCAGTCTGTATAGGATCAGTCTGTAAAGTATCAGTCTGTATAGGATCAGTCTGTAAAGTATCAGTCTGTAAAGGATCACTCTGTAAAGTATCAGTCTGTAAAGGATCAGTCTGTAAAGGATCTGTCTGTAAAGGATCAGTCTGTAAAGGATCAGTCTGTAAAGGATCAGTCTGTATAGGATCAGTCTGTAAAGTATCAGTCTGTAAAGGATCAGTCTGTAAAGGATCAGTCTGTAAAGGATCAGTCTGTAAAGGATCAGTCTGTAAAGGATCAGTCTGTATAGGATCAGTCTGTAAAGGATCAGTCTGTAAAGGATCAGTCTGTAAAGGATCAGTCTGTAAAGGATCAGTCTGTAAAGGATCAGTCTGTATAGGATCAGTCTGTAAAGGATCAGTCTGTAAAGGATCAGTCTGTATAGGATCAGTCTGTAAAGGATCAGTCTGTAAAGGATCAGTCTGTATAGGATCAGTCTGTAAAGGATCAGTCTGTAAAGGATCAGTCTGTAAAGGATCAGTCTGTAAAGGATCAGTCTGTAAAGGATCAGTCTGTAAAGGATCAGTCTGTAAAGGATCAGTCTGTATAGGATCAGTCTGTAAAGGATCAGTCTGTAAAGGATCAGTCTGTATAGGATCAGTCTGTAAAGGATCAGTCTGTAAAGTATCAGTCTGTAAAGGATCAGTCTGTAAAGGATCAGTCTGTAAAGGATCAGTCTGTATAGGATCAGTCTGTATAGGATCAGTCTGTAAAGGATCAGTCTGTAAAGGATCAGTCTGTAAAGGATCAGTCTGTATACTAAACTCCTGAGTTCCTCTTTCCTCTAAGGTTATAGCTGCCAGACGCTGCTTCTCTTGTAAGATCCACTGCTGGACTGAAGGCAGATAAAACAGCATATTTAACATGCACATACAAAAAGTGATCATGTCCTTGTATAACTTAATTGTACAGAGACACATACAATAAATAAATATGTAAGCTATTCTCTCAAAGTATATCCTATGTATTTAGCACTGTAGCCTATATTTAAGTAGAGGTGTACTCACTGTCAGTGTGTCGTTGTCTCAGATGGGCCTGTTCTTTCTCTAGATTTCTCTCAGCTCGTCTCTGTTCAGTCTGGATTTCTTGGCGTAGACACTCCACATACCCCCTCTGCTCCTCCACGCACCGCAGCTGGTCCTCAACACACTGCTGCCTGGGGGGAGGCTCCTTCCCCTCAGCCTCACGGTCACCTGTCTGCCCCTGGACTGCCTCTCCTCCAGCCCTGTTCACATACAGATACACAAATAATATTTCACACATATATGACACAGTTATACACAATTATACTTTGAGGTAGACAAGAGAGATGAACATGGGCCTCCTGCTGACTTTTTACGTGGCTCAAGTGGTGTTAACCAAAAACGGCTTTGAGAATGTTTTCTACATCCAGTCACAGGGCACTGCGATGGGGTCCCCATTCCCACCGAATTACGCACATTTATTTATGGGGAAGTTTGACGATTGGTTTATAATGTTAATACATTTTTCTCCCTTTTGAAATGTTGGTTCCACAACATTAATGTTTTTTTAATTTGGAGTGGGACATATGAGCAACTGAAAGAGTTCAGACTGTACATTCATTTCAGGTTGCCTACTATGAAATTCACTCTGGAATCCAATGAGGAAACTGTTTCTTCTTTGGATGTACTGGTTAGCAAAGAAAATGGACTTCAGACCACTGTATCGCCAGAAGATATAAACAATCTCCTGCATTATTCAAGTTACCATCCGTCTACTCTTTGTAAGGGTTTTCGTCCTCCTCTTCTGAGGAGGAGTAGCGAGAAGGATCGGAGGACCAATGCGCAGCGTGGTAAGTGTCCATAATGTTTAATCAAACACAACAGAACACTGGAACAAACCAGTCCCGTGTGGTAACAAACACTGACACGGAAGACAAACACCCACAACTTAAAAGTGAAACCAGGCTACCCAAGTATGATTCTCAATCAGGGACAACGATTGACAGCTGCCTCTGATTGAGAACCATACTAGGCCGAACACAGAAATCCCAAATTATAGAAAAAGGAACATAGACAACCCACCCAACTCACGCCCTGACCATACTAAAACAAAGACATAACAAAGGAACTAAGGTCAGAACGTGACACTCTTAGATAACAGTCTACCTTACAGCCAGCTGCTGAGGGTCAGAAGAATATGTATTGCTGATAATGAATTAGAAAAACATGCCACCACCTTGTGCGATCGGTTTGCCTCCAAGGGTTATGATAAGAAGTTGTTGGATAAGTGTGTTTGTAAAGTACGTAATGTCACACGGGACAGCTAATTGACTCCTAAACCTGCCCCTCCTAATGATCAGGCTACTGTCTCTGTCTTCTACGTATTTCCCTCCCTCTCAGGCTGATAAATCCTCCATTAAAAAGCATTGGCATGTTCCGTGTATGGAGCCCTCTGTGGGCGGGGCTTTTCAGAATATCCCTCAATTCACTTTTAAATGTGCCAGAAACCTAAGGGACTGCCTGGTAAGCTCAGATTAATATGTATCCCCATCAGAATTGTCTATCTGCCCTCCCCTCAAGCAATTTTCCATGTCATAATTGTGTGAACTGTGATGCAATAATCAAGGGAAAGGAAAGAAATGGGGTAGAATTTCCTTTAAAATTAACATTTGTGGTCTATTTACTGAAGTGTCTATGTGGCTATTATGTTGGAAAGTGTCTGAGACAATTGAAAGTAATATTATTACAGAACACAAGAGCAACATGAGAACAGGTGCCGAGAAGTCCCCTGTAGTCAGACACTTCAATGCGGTCGGACATGATGTGTGTCAACTGAGGTTTCTTGGTTTAGAAGTCGTACAGTCATTTAAGAGAGAAGGTGATAGAGAAAAGTTGCTGTTACACAGAGGGCCATTTTATATTTATGTCTTACAAACACAGATCCCTAGAGGCTTTAATGAAGAACTCCTGTGAGCAACGGGTGCCCTTTTTTTGTATATTATTCTTCATTTGAAGCTTTCCAAACGCTGCCGGAGTCTGCTGCCGCGACGCATACGCTCATTTTGACCTCTGCTGCAAAACATTTTTACATTTAAGCTGAAATAATATTTCAGTGAGTGTTTTTTCCCCTTTCTTCCAGTATTTGCCTTTTGATCTACAAACATTTGAGCTGAGCAAACCAAAACATATCTTTCTATAACTAAGAGGTAGTAGACACTGAAGTAAGCTCTCTCTCTCTCTCTCTGTCTCTCTCTCTCTCTCTCTCTGTCTCTCTCTGTCTCTCTCTGTCTCTCTCTCTCTCTCTCTCTGTCTCTCTCTCTCTCTCTCTCTCTCTCTCTCTCTCTCTCTCTCTCTCTCTCTCTTTGTCTCTCTCTCTCTCTGTCTCTCTCTCTCTCTTTCTCTCTCTCTCTCTCTCTGTGTCTCTCTCTCTGTCTCTTTCTCTCTCTCTCTCTCTCTCTTTCTCTCTCTCTCTTTGTCTCTCTCTCTCTCTCTCTGTCTCTTTCTCTTTCTCTCTCTCTCTCTCTCTCTCTCTCTTTCTCTCTGTCTCTGTCTCTCTCTTTGTCTCTCTCTCTCTCTCTCTCTCTCTCTCTCTCTTTCTCTCTCTTTGTCTTTGTCTCTCTCTCTCTCATATAAATAAACAACATGTATGAAGCATTCACCATTATATCCCTTGCACCTGCACCATCAGTAGGTTGTACTACAAAGACTAGATATCAAATATGTATGCAATGGGTCTTCTATGGGAGCTCAGCAGAAACAATTGGCTCAGCGTCGTCCGGTTTAGGGGAGGGTTTGGCCAATGGGGCTTTACTCAGCAGAATCTTTTTAGCACATGTGTAGTGAGCAGAATTCAACGATGCTCCTGACCTGTGAAAGTCAGTGGTTGGTGGTGAGTATACATTCAGTGTGTGTGTTTACCTGGAATCAGAGGTCAAGGCTTGAAAATCATTGTAGCTGCAGTTCAGTGCACCTTCACTGGCCTGTCAAGCGGATAATATGAGTTACCAATCAATCCCCAAAAAATCAGGAGCTTCTTCACGATCACAACATTACTGGTCAGTAGCACCCACCTGTCTCCGTTCTCTCATGACCTCAGCCTCTGCTGGGTGGTTGAAACGGAACTTGTGGACACCTCCAAGAGTGATCAAGGTCCCTGAAGATAGAGAGAGATAGAGATACAAACTGAAAAATCGACGTGGCTGTTGAGGTCCAAAGGGCTACTCCATCAACTGAATTGTCCCTGTCAACTGAAGTGTAACGAGAAATAAACTCTTTAACCAGGGATTAAAACGTGTGTGAGAACCAGGTGAGGGCCTACCTTGTGCCAGTCTGCAGGGCTCCGTCACCACCCTGTCTTTGATCATGCAGACAGTCCCTGGCAGCGGCCTCAGGGTCACAACCCCAGACTGGTTCTCTATCTCACAGGTGGTGCCACCCTGGAGGACTTGAGAGGAGAGACATACCACAAGGACTCAAAAATAAAACACACATTTGAAGTTGCAATTCTCCCCAAAATACATGTATTGCATGTGCAATATCTATATGACATCTGCCTACCTATTTGTGATTCAACCAGTTTGTCCTGAGGTCCAATCCTTGTTACCCCCTCCTACAACAGACAGAAGGCAGCCAATGTATTTATTTTTTATTTCACCTTTATTTAACCAGGTAGGTAAGTTGAGAACAAGTTCTCATTTACAATTGCGACCTGGCCAAGATAAAGCAAAGCAGTTCGACAGATACAACGACACAGAGTTACACATGGAGTAAAACAAACATACAGTCAATAATACAGTATAAACAAGTCTATATACAATGTGAGCAAATTAGGTGAGAAGGGAGGTCAAGGCAAAAAAGGCCATGGTGGCAAAGTAAATACAATATAGCAAGTAAAACACTGGAATGGTAGTTTTGCAGTGGAAGAATGTGCAAAGTAGAAATAAAAATAATGGGGTGCAAAGGAGCAAAATAAATAAATTAATTAAATACAGTTGGGAAAGAGGTAGTTGTTAGGGCTAAATTATAGGTGGGCTATGTACAGGTGCAGTAATCTGTAAGATGCTCTGACAGTTGGTGCTTAAAGGTAGTGAGGGAGATAAGTGTTTCCAGTTTCAGAGATTTTTGTAGTTCGTTCCAGTCATTGGCAGCAGAGAACTGGAAGGAGAGGCGGCCAAAGAAAGAATTGGTTTTGGGGGTGACTGGAGAGATATACCTGCTGGAGCGCGTGTTACAGGTGGGAGATGCTATGGTGACCAGCGAGCTGAGATAAGGGGGGACTTTAGCCAAGAGTTTAGGATGACAGAGAATTGAAACAGTGGATTGTTGAGGGGGGGGGGAAATCAACAAACGCACAGTTGGGTTGAAATAGGTGGGTTGAGATAAAATGACTAACACACAGTGTTCTACTATGTCAAAATATGACGTCCACAGAACTCTGGTGTCAGGTAGCCTAGCGGTTAAGAGCGTTGGGCCAGCAACTGGAAGATTGCTGGTTCAAATCCCAAAGCCGACTATATGGAAAAAAGGCTATATTATGTAACTACAGGAACACTATGGATTCCCAGGTGGTTTCCACTCTTTAAATACAGTGGTATAATCGCCACTAAAGACATTCTTGCCGCTGTGAGAATCAGGACAGTCGTAGCTACGTCCCCTGAGCGCAACGGAATGCCTCTTATCCAATCACATTCAGCCATTAGAGAAGTGAAAACACCAGGAACGAGGGAGAAACATGAGAGAGGATGGAGTGAGATGCATCTGGTACAGCGAGCAGAACAGAGAGAAGGAAGAACAGAATGTAATAGACCAAAAGAGAGACATTTTAGTCAGAGAAAGTCCAGAACAGAATGTACAGAGGTAGTATAGAAGAATGTCAATGGTTCCGTGTGTGTGTGTGTGTGTGTGTGTGTGTGTGTGTGTGTGTGTGTGTGTGTGTGTGTGTGTGTGTGTGTGTGTGTGTGTGTGTATGATTATGGTCTATGTATTCATGTGTGTGTGCTCATACCCTGAGGTGATAGAAGGTAACAGGAAGTGGATGAGGAAGTATGTGTTAATATCCTAAAGTGTGTATTGTATATACCCTGAGGTGATAGAAGGTGACCCCGGTGCTGAGTACGTCCCGGTCCAGGGTAATGAGATGTGGTAACAGGGAGTGGATGAGGAACCCACCCCGGTCTCTGTTGATATCCACACTGTACTGTTCCAACAGATCCTTCTTGTCCCGCCAGCTCTCTGACCAGTCCTTCGTCAGCTCATCCACCTGGAGGATGGAAGAGGATTGATTGATTGCTTTGAATGAATAGAAAAGACATGTAAAGTCCTTTCAGCTGGAGACAGTAGGTTCAGGTATAGTAGAGAGTAGTGATGTCAGGAAAGGATCAAATAAATCAAAGTGGAGAATACAATTCTGGAGCAGCGTCAAGTAGATATCTAATATATCGTTACTCTACCTTTAGTTCATTCTGCAACACGATGTCAGACAGACTCCCGTCTCTCTGATCACTCAGAGAAGGGCCAGGATTCCGTTGCTACGATGGAATTAAAGGAGAAATAATACATTTTGGTCAATTTAGCAAAGACAAATAACATGAAGGCAGTGAGCACTAATAATCTGACATCAAAACCAGGTGATCTCAGATGATTCCATTCCTAATAATAATCCGGGACGATAAGTACCATTTGGAAGCTGAGAAGCGTACACTTCAGCCTGTCTATCTCCTCGCGTAGCTCTCGGATCAGCCTCACACTCGCATCCTGTAGAAAGACATCCCTTTTCATCTGAAAACGTTTCTCTACGGTGTCCCGAACAAATTCAGACCTCACAGTGATAAAAGGCAGTGGATGACTTGACAAGGCAATGGCCCCACAAATACAGAACAACATCTCCAGAAGCCTTACCTCATTGACCCTGGGCTTGTTGACGATGTTCCTAGCATGAGCAGCGTAGCGCAGGGTGCTGAGAGTCTCATTGTAGCTGCTACTGGATGGGGACACAGCTGCAACAGACAGGGAATCACATTTACCACTCTAACAATAACACTACAGCCATGACAACCTCTGTGACTCAATACTGTAACAATAACACTACAGCCATGACAACCTCTGTGACTCAATACTGTAACAATAACACTACGGCCATGACAACCTCTGTGACTCAATACTGTAACAATAACACTACGGCCATGACAACCTCTGTGACTCAATACTGTAACAATAACACTACAGCCATGACAACCTCTGTGACTCAATACTGTAACAATAACACTACGGCCATGACAACCTCTGTGACTCAATACTGTAACAATAACACTACAGCCATGACAACCTCTGTGACTCAATACTGTAACAATAACACTACAGCCATGACAACCTCTGTGACTCAATACTGTAACAATAACACTACGGCCATGACAACCTCTGTGACTCAATACTGTAACAATAACACTACAGCCATGACAACCTCTGTGACTCAATACTGTAACAATAACACTACAGCCATGACAACCTCTGTGACTCAATACTGTAACAATAACACTACAGCCATGACAACCTCTGTGACTCAATACTGTAACAATAACACTACAGCCATGACAACCTCTGTGACTCAATACTGTAACAATAACACTACAGCCATGACAACCTCTGTGACTCAATACTGTAACAATAACACTACAGCCATGACAACCTCTGTGACTCAATACTGTAACAATAACACTACAGCCATGACAACCTCTGTGACTCAATACTGTAACAATAACACTACAGCCATGACAACCTCCGTGACTCAATACTGTAACAATAACACTACAGCCATGACAACCTCTGTGACTCAATACTGTAACAATAACACTACAGCCATGACAACCTCTGTGACTCAATACTGTAACAATAACACTACAGCCATGACAACCTCTGTGACTCAATACTGTAACAATAACACTACAGCCATGACAACCTCTGTGACTCAATACTGTAACAATAACACTACAGCCATGACAACCTCTGTGACTCAATACTGTAACAATAACACTACAGCCATGACAACCTCTGTGACTCAATACTGTAACAATAACACGACAGCCATGACAACCTCTGTGACTCAATACTGTAACAATAACACTACAGCCATGACAACCTCTGTGACTCAATACTGTAACAATAACACTACAGCCATGACAACCTCTGTGACTATATCAACAACTACTATTGGTCTGGAAAAAAAGACAATGTCCATCTTATAATTCCAAAGTCCAACAAACATTGGCACTATTACATCAAATAAGCATTTCACTGTAAGGTGAACACCTGTTGTATTCGGCGCACGTGACAAATAAACTTTGATTTGATCAAGTACTTCCCTCGAGTCCCACTAGTTTACACAAATGTGTTTAGCCAATTTTTGTGACTGGATAGTCTCGCTTGCCAGACTCAGTGGCAGTGTTCCACAAGGCAGTTGTAGGAAGAGACTACAACTCACTGGCGATCATGATGGTCTTAGCGTTTCCTCCCAGGCTGTCTTTGAGGAGCCAGGTGAGGACTGAGTCCCTGTAGGGGATGAAGCAGTGTCTTCTCCCTCCTCCACCACCACCACCAGACAGACAGCTGTGACTGGCCACACTGCTGCCCTCGCCCTCACTGGCCACACTGTTGATGCTCTGACAACTACTGGACATCTGAGAGTTCTGGGCTAGAGAGGGACGGACAGAGACAAGGGGAGGGTTGGGTTATAGAGATAGGAACAGAGACAAAGACAGGGAAAGAGAAAGGGACAGGTAAGGAGAGGGAAGGACAAGAGAGAGGGACAATATCGAGACAGAGTTAGGGAGAGATACAGGGACAGTGTAACGGATTGTGTTAAAAGTAGGGTAGTCTCGCTTGGCTCATCTCACAGTGTAGACTGTAGGGCACTGGGTCAGTTACGTGAGGCATACTTCTAGAGAACATGATCTACAAATATCACCCTGTATGAATGAAATATGTTCATGTCACCCTGTATGAATGAAATATGTTCATGTCACCCTGTCTGAAAAACGATGTTCATATCACCCTGTATGAATTAAAGATGTTCATATCACCCTGTATGAATTAAAGATGTTCATATCACCCTGTATGAATTAAAGATGTTCATATCACCCTGTATGAATGAAACATGTTCATGTCACCCTGTCTGAAATAACGATGTTCATATCACCCTGTATTAATTAAAGATGTTCATATCACCCTGTATTAATTAAAGATGTTCATATCACCCTGTATTAATTAAAGATGTTCATATCACCCTGTATTAATTAAAGATGTTCATATCACCCTGTCTGAAATAAAGATGTTCATATCACCCTGTATGAATGAAACATGTTCATGTCACCCTGTCTGAAATAACGATGTTCATATCACCCTGTATTAATTAAAGATGTTCATATCACCCTGTATTAATTAAAGATGTTCATATCACCCTGTATTAATTAAAGATGTTCATATCACCCTGTATTAATTAAAGATGTTCATATCACCCTGTATTAATTAAAGATGTTCATATCACCCTGTATTAATTAAAGATGTTCATATCACCCTGTATTAATTAAAGATGTTCATATCACCCTGTCTGAAATAAAGATGTTCATATCACCCTGTATTAATTAAAGATGTTCATGTCACCCTGTATGAATTTGTTTTTATTTTTTATTTATTTCACCTTTATTTAACCAGGTAGGCAAGTTGAGAACAAGTTCTCATTTACAATTGCGACCTGGCCAAGATAAAGCAAAGCAGTTTGACAGATACAACGACACAGAGTTACACATGGAGTAAAACAAACATACAGTCAATAATACAGTATAAACAAGTCTATATACAATGTGAGCAAATTAGGTGAGAAGGGAGGTAAAGGCAAAAAAGGCCATGGTGGCAAAGTAAATACAATATAGCAAGTAAAACACTGGAATGGTAGTTTTGCAATGGAAGAATGTGCAAAGTAGAAATAAAAATAATGGGGTGCAAAGGAGCAAAATAAATAAATTAATTAAATACAGTTGGGAAAGAGGTAGTTGTTAGGGCTAAATTATAGGTGGGCTATGTACAGGTGCAGTAATCTGTGAGCTGCTCTGACAGTTGGTGCTTAAAGCTAGTGAGGGAGATAAGTGTTTCCAGTTTCAGAGATTTTTGTAGTTCGTTCCAGTCATTGGCAGCAGAGAACTGGAAGGAGAAAGAAAGGCCAAAGAAAGAATTGGTTTTGGGGATGACTAGAGAGATATACCTGCTGGAGCGTGTGCTACAGGTGGGAGATGCTATGGTGACCAGCGAGCTGAGGTAAGGGGGGACTTTACCTAGCAGGGTCTTGTAGATGACATGGAGCCAGTGGTTTTGGCGACGAGTATGAAGCGAGGGCCAGCCAACGAGAGCGTACAGGTCGCAATGGTGGGTAGTATATGGGGCTTTGGTGACAAAACGGATTGCACTGTGATAGACTGCATCCAATTTGTTGAGTAGGGTATTGGAGGCTATTTTGTAAATTACATCGCCAAAGTCGAGGATTGGTAGGATGGTCAGTTTTACAAGGGTATGTTTGGCAGCATGAGTGAAGGATGCTTTGTTGCGAAATAGGAAGCCAATTCTAGATTTAACTTTGGATTGGAGATGTTTGATATGGGTCTGGAAGGAGAGTTTACAGTCTAACCAGACACCTAAGTATTTGTAGTTGTCCACGTATTCTAAGTCAGAGCCGTCCAGAGTAGTGATGTTGGACAGGCGGGTAGGTGCAGGTAGCGATCGGTTGAAGAGCATGCATTTAGTTTTACTTGTATTTAAGAGCAATTGGAGGCCACGGAAGGAGAGTTGTATGGCATTGAAGCTTGCCTGGAGGGTTGTTAACACAGTGTCCAAAGAAGGGCCAGAAGTATACAGAATGGTGTCGTCTGCGTAGAGGTGGATCAGAGACTCACCAGCAGCAAGAGCGACCTCATTGATGTATACAGAGAAGAGAGTCGGTCCAAGAATTGAACCCTGTGGCACCCCCATAGAGACTGCCAGAGGTCCGGACAGCAGACCCTCCGATTTGACACACTGAACTCTATCAGAGAAGTAGTTGGTGAACCAGGCGAGGCAATCATTTGAGAAACCAAGGCTGTCGAGACTGCCGATGAGGATGTGGTGATTGACAGAGTCGAAAGCCTTGGCCAGATCAATGAATACGGCTGCACAGTAATGTTTCTTATCGATGGCGGTTAAGATATCGTTTAGGACCTTGAGCGTGGCTGAGGTGCACCCATGACCAGCTCTGAAACCAGATTGCATAGCAGAGCAGGTATGGTGAGATTCGAAATGGTCGGTAATCTGTTTGTTGACTTGGCTTTCGAAGACCTTAGAAAGGCATGGTAGGATAGATATAGGTCTGTAGCAGTTTGGGTCAAGAGTGTGTCCCCCTTTGAAGAGGGGGATGACCGCAGCTGCTTTCCAATCTTTGGGAATCTCAGATGACACGAAAGAGAGGTTGAACAGGCTAGTAATAGGGGTGGCAACAATTTCGGCAGATCATTTTAGAAAGAAAGGGTCCAGATTGTCTAGCCTGTCTGATTTATAGGGGTCCAGATTTTGCAGCTCTTTCAGAACATCAGCTGAACGGATTTGGGAGAAGGAGAAATGGGGAAGGCTTGGGCGAGTTGCTGTTGGGGGTGCAGTGCTGTTGACCGGGGTAGGAGTAGCCAGGTGGAAAGCATGGCCAGCCGTAGAAAAATGCTTATTGAAATTCTCAATTATGGTGGATTTATCAGTGGTGACAGTGTTTCCTATCTTCAGTGCAGTGGGCAGCTGGGAGGAGGTGTTCTTATTCTCCATGGACTTTACAGTGTCCCAGAACTTTTTTAAGTTAGTGTTGCAGGAAGCAAATTTCTGCTTGAAAAAGCTAGCCTTGGCTTTTCTAACTGCCTGTGTATAACGGTTTCTAGCTTCCCTGAACAGCTGCATATCACGGGGGCTGTTCGATGCTAATGCAGAACGCCATAGGATGTTTTTGTGTTGGTTAAGGGCAGTCAGGTCTGGGGAGAACCAATCTGTTCCTGGTTCTAAATTTATTGAATGGGGCATGTTTATTTAAGATGGTTAGGAAGGCATTTTAAAAAAATATCCAGGCATCGGGATGAGATCAATATCCTTCCAGGATACCCCGGCCAGGTCGATTAGAAAGGCCTGCTCGCTGAAGTGTTTCAGGGAGCGTTTTACAGTGATGAGTGGAGGTCGTTTGACCGCTGACCCATTACGGATGCAGGCAATAAAGATGTTCATATCACCCTGTATTAATTAAAGATGTTCATGTCACCCTGTATTAATTAAAGATGTTCATGTCAACCTGTATGAATGAAATATGTTCATTTCACCCTGTATGAATGCAATATGTTCATATCACCCTGTATGAATGAAATATGTTCATTTCACCCTGTATGAATGCAATATGTTCATATCACCCTGTATTAATTAAAGATGTTCATATCACCCTGTATGAATTAAATATGTTCATTTCACCCGGTATGAATTAAATATGTTCATTTATGTTCAGTATGTTTTTTTGTACGATAAGCTAAATTCTGACAAAGAGATGGAACAACAGAGATGGGATTTGAAGGGATTTGAGAATAAAAGTCAGTACTTCAAATTAAAAGTCCCCTTTATTTACCCAGAACAGAGATGACGATACCCAGTGTCACCAGGGACTTGTTGATGTTGGATCCCTCAGTGAGTCTGTCTCTGCAGTAGTGGGGGTCTGCTCTCTCACTTTCAGAGCAGTAAAACACAACACACACTGGAGATTACATTGTCTAAAGAGAAACGCAACACTGGAAATCAGTGGAGGCTGCAAAGGGGAGGACGGCTCATAATATGGCTGGAATGGAGCAAATGGAATCGCATCAAACACAAGGAAACCATGGAAACCATGAGTAGGATGTTGATACTGTTCCACTAATTCCACTCCACTCATTACCACAAGCCCGTCCTCCCCAATTAAGGTGCCACCAACCTCCTGTGATGGAAATGGTATCTACTGAAAAGCTGTGTTGTGATAAAATGAAAGTGCCGGCTCAGTGAACACACAGTCGTGGCAGAAGAGATCCACTAGGGGGCAGCTTGGTCATGCATACAAAGACCTTCTGGAATGACAAGGCTGATATCCGTCTCTAAATGTTGTCTATCACTAGCAGCACCAAATCACCAAGTAATATTCTGAGTACGTACTTGGTGAATAAAGATGATTCTGATTCTGAATAAGCATGGCGACCTCTTTAACAAACTCACCTGCCAGCCAGGTCTACCAGGTTGATCTTGCTTACAATCTCTGAGGGAAAGTTGTCCTCCATAATAGACTGTATGGGACAAAAAAACATACTTTTTCAATGCTTTAATTGCAGTAAGAACTACTGTGATTGGTGAATTAACAGGGTCGTGACCTGGGTGAGTGAATCTAAGTGCTGGGACTGAATTGACACCGGGTTGTGACCTCACCTGGGTGTACTGGATGGTGAAGATGGCATGGGATCTGCTGCTAGCGTCGTGGATGTGTGTTGCCGCGGTGATGCGGTTGGCAATGCCCTCCTCCAATAGGTCCACCGCCTGCTTGTAGTCAGACACCACATGCTGGGACAGGTCTGAGGAGAGGACAGACCGACAAATCTTTAATTAAACAACCCTGGTTGAGATGGCAGTGGTGTGGGATTAGGAAGTGATGAGCAACTAAGTTCTGTTGCCTCAGGATTCCGGTTTGTCAGTAGAAAAAACTCCCAGCACAGAGCTGCATATGTTTTGTGTCACAGCAACCCTCAACTTCTAATTTCCAAATTATGACATCATTCTTTTTCTGCAGTAAATTTAGAAGTCAGTGATGATGAAAATGTTTTAGAATGCTTCTTAGACCAAGAGACTTAACGGTGGTTAGGGTTTTGGAACGAGAGAGAGAGACAAAGGGACTCTGGAGAACCAAACATTACAATGTGTTCAGTGTGTAGAGTAGAGCAATGTGCTCCTTAATGCCACCAGGAAGTGACATCAATTCCTGTGATACTCTGGGATATCTCCTGACACGGACAATGAGTGGATGTTGGGCTTGAAGGTATAGAGGGGAAGAGAGAGAGAGATGAGGGCGAGAGAGAGAGAGAGAAGTCATGTAGAATAACAACTTTCTGGTTGTTAAGAGTGAGAGTAACACGATTAAATTAGCAAGAAATGTATAGGTAATCAAATTGTACAAATGAAGACAAACACAGAGTTCAAATCTGTCAGCTGTCAGCTAGCAAGTGCAGTACACACTTGTTAGTAGACACTTGTTCTGTACTTCACCTTGTACATAGGGTCCTTTCTCAGGATGCTCCCTAACCCGTAGGGAGGGTTTCTTCTGCTGCTCTCTGCCTCGCAGCAGGTCACGAACACGCTCATTGTAGATCTCCAGGAAACTGTGGGTGATGAATAGTAAATAATACACTCACTGATAGTCGGAGTCAGTTCAATGTTCCTCTTACCTCAAACACAATGTTCCTCTTACCTCAAACACAATGTTCCTCTTACCTCAAACACAATGTTCCCCCTTACCTCAAACACAATGTTCCTCTTACCTCAAACACAATGTTCCTCTTACCTCAAACACAATGTTCCTCTTACCTCAAACACAATGTTCCCCCTTACCTCAAACACAATGTTCCTCTTACCTCAAACACAATGTTCCTCTTACCTCAAACACAATGTTCCTCTTACCTCAAACACAATGTTCCCCCTTACCTCAAACACAATGTCCCCCCTTACCTCAAACACAATGTTCCTCTTACCTCAAACACAATGTTCCTCTTACCTCAAACACAATGTTCCTCTTACCTCAAACACAATGTTCCCTCTTACCTCAAACACAATGTTCCCTCTTACCTCAAACACAATGTGCCTCTTACCTCAAACACAATGTTCCTCTTACCTCAAACACAATGTGCCTCTTACCTCAAACACAATGTTCCCTCTTACCTCAAACACAATGTTCCCCCTTACCTCAAACACAATGTTCCTCTTACCTCAAACACAATGTTCCCTCTTACCTCAAACACAATGTTCCTCTTACCTCAAACACAATGTTCCCCCTTACCTCAAACACAATGTTCCTCTTACCTCAAACACAATGTTCCTCTTACCTCAAACACAATGTTCCTCTTACCTCAAACACAATGTTCCTCTTACCTCAAACACAATGTTCCCCCTTACCTCAAACACAATGTTCCCCCTTACCTCAAACACAATGTTCCTCTTACCTCAAACACAATGTTCCTCTTACCTCAAACACAATGTTCCCTCTTACCTCAGACCCCTCTTACCTGATCTCAACCCTGCTTGAGTTGTGTCCTTCGGGGAATGTGTCATCAGATTTGAACAGGCCCTGTAGAGACCAGACAGGTAGAACTGGTCATTACCAGAACACTACCTCACCAGGACCCTGTAGAATGAATTATAGGACCACTTCCTTACCTGACAAATCCTGGGGGTCAGGCCCATGGAGTCCTGAGAGGAGGAGGAGGAAGTGAGGTAGAGAGGGAAAGAGAAGAGTCATTAACTCCATTGACACTGTGTCTTCTTTCAACACATATAGCAGAGCGGAGAATGCCAACAGCCATGTTCCAGATGATATGATAGGTAACACTTTCCTTACAACACATTATAACTGCATCATAATGCATTATGCCTGCATTAAGTCAAGTGTTACCATATGATGGTTATAATCCCCTCCTCACCAGTGTGCCCATCATGGTGTAGGTCTTGCCAGTGCCAGTCTGCCCGTAGGCAAACAGACAGACGTTGTAGCCCTCTGACGCCCCAGCCAGCACCATCACTCCCAGGTCCTGGAACACCTACAGGAGAGCACACAAACCCAACTACTATATAGTAAAGATGGGAAAGTGTTGGGTCACAACAACACAACGACAGGCAGTGTTTATTAAGTTCAACGTTTAAGGGCTACAGTCAGAAGAAGGGGGCATGGGCGAGAGTGGCAGGACGGGAGGCCGGGTGGCAGGACGGGAGGCCGGGTGGCAGGACGGGAGGCCGGGTGGCAGGATGGGAGGCCAGGTGACAGGACGGGAGGCCGGGTGGCAGGACGGGAGGCTGGGTGGCAGGACGGGAGGCCGGGTGGCAGGACGGGAGGCCGGGTGGCAGGATGGGAGGCCAGGTGACAGGACGGGAGGCCGGGTGGCAGGACGGGAGGCTGGGTGGCAGGACGGGAGGCCGGGTGGCAGGACGGGAGGCCGGGTGGCAGGATGGGAGGCCAGGTGACAGGACGGGAGGCCGGGTGGCAGGACGGGAGGCTGGGTGGCAGGACGGGAGGCCGGGTGGCAGGGCCGCAACGGTGGGGGATTTGAAAGCTAGTTGTTGGGCAGAAAAATAAACCTCCCTGAGGAGAAGGATCGGATTGTGCAGAGATCCGGAGAAAGTCCCATACACATAGACACATAGTCAGTCTGGGCGCATTATTTTCCTTCCTCCCCTCGGCTAGGGCGAGATCAGGGGGTTGGAGGAGTACCTGCCTCTCAGGCCCCAGGCCTACGGATATGCATGGCACCCAGCAGCCCAGGAGGTCCCGGGCTAGGCCCAGGTAAACACACCACCAGCAGCAGGAACCTGATCCAGAGCCAGTATCACACAGGATCAAACATTGTTCCTCAGTTTTGCTTCCGTCCCTCTCTTCGCCCCTACCTGGGCTCAAACCAGGGAGCCTCTGCACACATCAACAACTGCCTCCCACGAAGCATCGTTACTCATCGCTCCACAAAAACGACTTCAAGGTCTCAGAGCAAGTGATGTCATCGATTGAAACGCTATTAGCGCACACCCCGCTAACTAGCTAGCCATTTCACACCGGTTACATTTACACCAATCCAGGGAAGGAGTTATGGTTGGATATAGCCATCAAATATTTTATTACAGTCCATGTACAGCCACTTCAATAAGCTTCACATGATAACCAAAAGGTAAGGAGGTCAGTTTCAATGACAATGAGGCCCCTTTGTGTGAACTGTGTGAATAATCAAGGTAAGGTAAAAGGTCAAATGAACAACATCAAAGTTTCTCCTGCCAGCTAAGAGGGTCAATATTGACCAGAGATGTGTAGCCAGTCAGTCAGTCAGACGGTCAGTCAGACGGTCAGTCAGTCAGTCAGACAGTCAGTCAGTCAGACGGTCAGTCAGTCAGTCAGTCAGTCAGTCAGACGGTCAGCCAGTCAGTCAGTCAGTCAGACGGTCAGTCAGTCAGTCAGACGGTCAGTCAGTCAGTCAGACGGTCAGTCAGTCAGACGGTCAGTCAGTCAGTCAGACGGTCAGCCAGTCAGACGGTCAGCCAGTCAGACGGTCAGTCAGTCAGTCAGACGGTCAGTCAGTCAGTCAGACGGTCAGTCAGCCAGTCAGCCAGTCAGTCAGACGGCTAGTCAGTCAGTCAGTGACCATGGAGACCAACTTGGCTAGTAGCAGTAGTCTCATGTCTTATCTAACTGCCATTGACCACATGCCATAACAGAAACAACCATAACACACAGAATCTCAGCTAAGACATGTCCACATGTTAACAGGCAAAACCTAATGTCAGTAACAGTCCACATGTCAGTCAAGGTCACTGAAATACATGATATTACACTACACACACAATAAACTATTTACATTGAAATCACAAGTACAATTCATGACAATATGTACATTTGGGAGACTCAAAGAGTTTTGTTGATTAGTTAGGTAGGATACGGGTCATCTCTCAGTCCTGGCCTGTGGCATAGAGAGAAGGTGGGCACTGCGGGTGGATCTGCCTGACATCTGTCCTTGACAGGCAGGTAACCAGTCCCTGAAGGGAGACTTGAATAGGGAGACAGCCAATGGTTCCCGAGTTGAGCAGCGGCCTAAAGCACTGCATCTCAGTGGTAGAGGTGTCACTACCGACCCTGGTTAGATCCTGGGCTGAATCACAACCGCCCGTGATTGGGAGACCCATAGGGTGGCTGGCGCACAATTGGCCCAGCGTCGTCCGGGTTAGGGTTTGGCTGGGGTAGGCTGTCATTGTAAAATAAGAATTTGTTCTTAACTGACTTGCCTGGTTAAAAAAATAAAACATCCAGGCACAGTTTCTCTCATGAAGTGGGGGTAGTGGTAATGAAGTGGAGGTAGTGGTCATGAAGTGGGGGTAGTGGTAATGAAGTGGGGGGAGTGGTCATGAAGTGGGGGGAGTGGTCATGAAGTGGGGGTAGTGGTCATGAAGTGGGGGTAGTGGTCAAAAGTGGGGGTAGTGGTAATGAAGTGGAGGTACTGGTCATGAAGTGGGGGTAGTGGTAATGAAGTGGGGGTAGTGGTAATGAAGTGGGGGTAGTGGTCATGAAGTGGGGGTAGTGGTAATGAAGTGGGGGTAGTGGTAATGAAGTGGGGTAGTGGTCATGAAGTGGGGGTAGTGGTAATGAAGTGGGGGGGTAGCGGTAATGAAGGGGGGGGTATTGGTAATGAAGTGGGGGTAGTGGTCATGAAGTGGGGGTAGTGGTCATGAAGTGGGGGTAGTGGTCATGAAGTGGGGGGGGTAGTGGTCATGAAGTGGGGGTAGTGGTCATGAAGTGGGGGTAGTGGTAATGAAGTGGGGGTAGTGGTAATGAAAGTGGGGGTAGTGGTCATGAAGTGGGGTAGTGGTCATGAAGTGGGGGTAGTGGTAATGAAGTGGGGGGGGTAGTGGTAATGAAGTGGGGGTAGTGGTAATGAAGTGTAGGGTAATGAAGTGGGGGGGGTGAAGTGGGGTAGTCATGAAGTGGGGTAGTGGTAATGAAGTGGGGGGTGCTAATGGGGGTAGTGGTCATGAAGTGGTCATGAAGTGGGGTAGTGGTAATGAAGTGGGGGTAGTGGTCATGAAGTGGGGGTAGTGGTAATGAAGTGGGGGTAGTGGTAATGAAGTGGGGGTAGTGGTCATGAAGTGGGGGTAGTGGTCATGAATGAAGTGGGGTAGTGGTCATGAAGTGGGGGTAGTGGTCATGAAGTGGGGGTAGTGGTAATGAAGTGGGGGTAGTGGTAATGAAGTGGGGGTAGTGGTAATGAAGTGGGGGTAGTGGTCATGAAGTGGGGGGGTAGTGGTCATGAAAGTAATTGGGGTAGTGGTAATGAAGTTGGGGGTAGTGGTAATGAAGTGGGGGTAGTGGTCATGAAGTGGGGGTAGTGGTAATGAAGTTGGGGGTAGTGGTCATGAAGTGGGGGTAGTGGTAATGAAGTGGTCATGAAGGGGTAGTGGTAATGAAGTAGTGGGGTAGTGGTCATGAAGTGAAGTGGGGGTAGTGGTAATGAAGTGGGGGTAGTGGTCATGAAGTGGGGGTAGTGGTAATGAAGTTGGGGGTAGTGGTAATGAAGTGGGGGTAGTGGTCATGAAGTGGGGGTAGTGGTAATGAAAGTTGGGGGTAGTGGTCATGAAGTTGGGGTAGTGGTAATGAAGTGGGGGTAGTGGTAATGAAGTTGGGGGTAGTGGTAATGAAGTTGGGGGTAGTGGTAATGAAGTTGGGGGTAGTGGTAATGAAGTGGAACGCTTCAACACCTTATAGAGTCCATGCCCTGACAAATTTAGGTTGTTTTGAGGGCAATAGGGGCAGGGGGTGCAACTCAATATTAAGAAGGTGCTCCTAATGTTTGGGTTACTCAGTGTATATGATGGTGTGTAGAGGGAGAGACACTGAGAGCTACACAGATACACAGGCTTCTGAACATTATTCATGCTTTACTCATGCCTGCCTACACATGGGAGGGAGAGACAGAATTTAAAAACCTTGAAAAAAATATATACAAAATCAAGGTAATCTTTGACTATGTACAGACTCAGTAAGCATTACATTTACATTTACATTTAAGTCATTTAGCAGACGCTCTTATCCAGAGCGACTTACAAATTGGTGCATTCACCTTATGACATCCAGTGGAACAGCCACTTTACAATAGTGCATCTAAATCTTTTAAGGGGAGGGGGGGTGAGAAGGATTACTTATCCTATCCTAGGTATTCCTTAAAGAGGTGGGGTTTCAGGTGTCTCCGGAAGGTGGTGATTGACTCCGCTGTCTTGGCGTCGTGAGGGAGTGTGTTCCACCATTTGGGAGCCAGAGCAGCGAACAGTTTTGACTGGGCTGAGCGGGAACTGTACTTCCTCAGTGGTAGGGAGGCGAGCAGGCCAGAGGTGGATGAACGCAGTGCCCTTGTTTGGGTGTAGGGCCTGATCAGAGCCTGGAGGTACTGAGGTGCCGTTCCCCTCACAGCTCCGTAGGCAAGCACCATGGTCTTGTAGCGGATGCGAGCTTCAACTGGAAGCCAGTGGAGAGAGCGGAGGAGCGGGGTGACGTGAGAGAACTTGGGAAGGTTGAACACCAGACGGGCTGCGGCGTTCTGGATGAGTTGTAGGGGTTTAATGGCACAGGCAGGGAGCCCAGCCAACAGCGAGTTGCAGTAATCCAGACGGGAGATGACAAGTGCCTGGATTAGGACCTGCGCCGCTTCCTGTGTGAGGCAGGGTCGTACTCTGCGGATGTTGTAGAGCATGAACCTACAGGAACGGGCCACCGCCTTGATGTTAGTTGTCCAGGATCACGCCAAGGTTCTTAGCGCTCTGGGAGGAGGACACAATGGAGTTGTCAACCGTGATGGCGAGATCATGGAACGGGCAGTCCTTCCCCGGGAGGAAGAGCAGCTCCGTCTTGCCGAGGTTCAGCTTGAGGTGGTGATCCGTCATCCACACTGATATGTCTGCCAGACATGCAGAGATGGTCGCCACCTGGTCATCAGAAGGGGGAAAGGAGAAGATTAATTGTGTGTCGTCTGCATAGCAATGATAGGAGAGACCATGTGGGGTTATGACAGAGCCAAGTGACTTGGTGTATAGCGAGAATAGGAGAGGGCCTAGAACAGAGCCCTGGGGGACACCAGTGGTGAGAGCGCGTGGTGAGGAGACAGATTCTCGCCACGCCACCTGGTAGGAGCGACCTGTCAGGTAGGGACGCAATCCAAGCGTGGGCCGCGCCGGAGATGCCCAACTCGGAGAGGGTGGAGAGGAGGATCTGATGGTTCACAGTATCGAAGGCAGCCGATAGGTCTAGAAGGATGAGAGCAGAGGAGAGAGCGTTAGCTTTAGCAGTGCGGAGCGCCTCCGTGATACAGAGAAGAGCAATCTCAGTTGAATGACTAGTCTTGAAACCTGACTGATTTGGATCAAGAAGGTCATTCTGAGAGAGATAGCGGGAGAGCTGGCCAAGGACGGCACGTTCAAGAGTTTTGGAGAGAAAAGAAAGAAGGGATACTGGTCTGTAGTTGTTGACATCGGAGGGATCGAGTGTAGGTTTTTTCAGAAGGGGTGCAACTCTCGCTCTCTTGAAGACGGACGGGACGTAGCCAGCGGTCAGGGATGAGTTGATGAGCGAGGTGAGGTAAGGGAGAAGGTCTCCGGAAATTGTCTGGAGAAGAGAGGAGGGGATAGGGTCAAGCGGGCAGGTTGTTGGGCGGCCGGCCGTCACAAGACGCAAGATTTCATCTGGAGAGAGAGGGGAGAAAGAGGTCAGAGCACAGGGTAGGGCAGTGTGAGCAGAACCAGCGATGTCGTTTGACTTAACAAACGAGGATCGGATGTCGTCGACCTTCTTTTCAAAATGGTTGACGAAGTCATCTGCAGAGAGGGAGGAGCATAACCTTGCCATTGAGAAATGTCACAGTAGGCAGACCTGGCTCTCAAGAGAAGACAGGCTATGTGCTCACACAAAATGAGGTGGAAACTGCGCTGCACTTCCTAACCTCCTGCCAAATGTATGACCTTATTAGAGAAACATATTTCCCTCAGATTATACAGATCCACAAAGAATTCGAAAACAAATCCAATTTTGATAAACTCCCATATCTATTGGGTGAAATACCAGTGTGCCATCACAGCAGCAAGATATGTGACCTGTTGCCACATAAAAAGGGCAATCAGTGAAGAACAAACACCATTTTGTACTATTTGCACATAATATGACATTATATGTCATATGTCTTGATTCTTTTGGAACTTCTGTGAGTGTAATGTTTACTGTTCATTTGTATAGTTTATTACACTTTTGTTTATTATCTACTTCACTTGCTTTAGCAATGTTAACATATGTTTCCCATGCCAATAAAGCCTTTCGAGAGAGAGAGAGAGAGAGAGAGAGAGAGAGAGAGAGAGAGAGAGCTGATGATCTGGTACTTCTGTCACCAACCAAGGAGGGCCTACAGCAGCACCTAGATCTTATGCACAGATTCTGTCAGACCTGGGCCCTGACAGTAAATCTCAGTAAGACCAAAATAATGGTGTTCCAAAAAACATGGGACAAACACCAAATTGAGACTCTGCACGCAGAATTCTGCAAAAATATCCTCTGTGTACAACGTAGAACACCAAATAATGCATGCAGAGCAGAATTAGGCCGATACCCACTAATTATCAAAATCCAGAAAAGAGCTATTAAATTCTATAACCACCTAAAAGGAAGCGATTCCCAAACCTTCCACAACAAAGCCATCACCTACAGAGAGATGAACCTGGAGAAGAGTCCCCTAAGCAAGCTGGTCCTGGGGCTCTGTTCACAAACACACCCTACAGAGTCCCAGGACAGCAGCACAATTAGACCCAACCAAATCATGAGAAAACAAAAAGATAATTACTTGACACATTGGAAAGAATTAACAAAAAACAGAGCAAACTAGAATGCTATTTGGCCCTACACAGAGAGTACACAGCGGCAGAATACCTGACCACTGTGACTGACCCAAAATTAAGGAAATCTTTGACTATGTACAGACTCAGCGAGCATAGCCTTGCTATTGAGAAAGGCCGCCGTAGGCAGACATGGCTCTCAAGAGAAGACAGGCTATGTGCTCACTGCCCACAAAATGAGGTGGAAACTGGTGGAAACTGAGCTGCACTTCCTAACCTCCTGCCCAATGTATGACCATATTAGAGAGACATATTTCCCTCAGATTACACAGATCCACAAAGAATTCGAAAAAAACAAATCCAATTTTGAAAAACTCCCATATCTACTGGGTGAAATTCCACAGTGTGCCATCAAAGCAGCAAGATTTGTGACCTGTTGCCACGAGAAAAGGGCAACCAGTGAAGAACACACACCATTGTAAATACAACCCATATCTATGCTTATTTATTTTATCTTGTGTCCTTTACCATTTGTACATTGTTAAAACACTGTATATATATATATAATATGACATTTGTAATGTCTTTATTGTTTTGAAACTTCTGTATGTGTGATGTCTACTGTTAATTTGTATTGGTTTATTTCACTTTATATATTATCTACCTCACTTGCTTTGGCAATGTTAACACATGTTTCCCATGCCAATAAAGCCCTTGAATTGAATTGAATTGAGAGAGAGAGAGAGAGAGAGAGAGAGAGAGAGAGAGAGAGAGAGAGAGAGAGAGAGAGAGAGACAAACAGTGCATTTCAGAGGTGGAGGAGGGGAATGGGCAGGGGTTTGACAGAACCTCTGCAGCCCCCCATCTAGTCGTCTGCCAATCTCACAGCCGCTCCAATAAGTCATTTTTCACAGTTAGATTTGTGTCAAAAGACTGAATCTGAAGCACAATGCTGGGTTTTGTTACAGAATGACGTCAGCCTGGAGCTTAGCATAGGGTGTTCTGTCTGTCTGTCTGTCTGTCTGTCTGTCTGTCTGTCTGTCTGTCTGTCTCTCTCTCTCTCTCTCTCTCTCTCTCTCTCTCTCTCTCTCTCTCTCTCTCTCTCTCTCTCTCTCTCTCTCTCTCTCTCTCTCTCTCTCTCTCTCTCTCTCTCTCTCTCTCTCTCTCTCTCTCTCTCTCTCTCTCTCTCTCTCTCTCTCTCTCTCTCTCTCTCTCTCTCTCTCTCTCTCTCTCTCTCTCTCTCTCTCTCTCTCTCTCTCTCTCATGGGTCTCAGATTGACTCAGTCCCACAGGACTCCACAGGAAGTGAAGCCAGGATACCCTGGATACACAAAACTACACTACAGCACAAAACTACACTACAGCACACTGACATAGTGCCTGAGAAAAACACTACACTTAAAACCCAACATGTATCTAAAATAGTGACACTTTTTTAATGCAATTAACGACTGTAGAAATGATGAGAAGGTCTATTACATGAAAGGTACTGATAAAGAAAGAAAACAAAACTATTATTTTTCAATAATTACGTCTGCGTGTGAAAGTCTGGGGAAAGTATAAACTTTTAAGGCAATAAAGGTGAATGTGCACAAACAACACAGGCTATCTGTTATCTGGCCTCTAGACCATTCCATAGTGTTAGGCTTAAGTCACATAACACAAGCAGTTTACTTGTCAACATACAGCAATGTAAATAAATTATACATTCTTCGGGACAGACGCTAGAGAGAAGGGTAGACCTAGCAACTATTTGTGACGTGTGACTGATAAATGTCGGCTCTGGTGCCACTGACTGTGTCAGGGTTTGTGTGGAACAGTCACACACTCACAGGCCTCAGAGGTCAGCCTGTGATCCAGTGACCGTGCTCCACAGAATTAAATAGAAAACCCATGCCCAAGTTTGCCCTCCTCCTCGCCCACCACGAGTCACCAGAGGAATGTAGTGGTGGAGCCACCCCGACAACTCAGATGGAGAGAATGGGTCGATAGAGAAAAGAGAGGAAAGAGAGTGACAGTGAGAGCGATAGAGAGTGATAGGGAATTTAAATTTAATTTAATAGAGAGACAGAGAGAGAGAGACAAAGAGAGAGAGCGAGAGAAAGTGAGACAGACAGAGAGACAGACAGAGAGACAGACAGAGAGAGAGAGAGCGAGAGAGTGAGACAGACAGAGAGACAGACAGAGAGAGAGAGAGAGAGAGAGAGAGAGAGTGAGACAGACAGACAGACAGAGAGAGAGAGCGAGAGAGAGAGAGTGAGACAGACAGAGAGACAGAGAGAGAAAGAGTGGGGAGACACAGATCCACAAAGAATTAGAAAACAAACCCAATGTTGATAAACTCCCATATCTACTGGGTGAAATACCATTGTGTGCATCACAGCAGTAGATTCGTGACCTGTTGCCACGAGAAAAGGGCAACCAGTGAAGAACAAACACCATTGTAAATACAACCCATATTTATGTTTATTTATTTTCCCTTTTGGACTTTGAAATGTCTTTATTCTTTTGGAACTTCTGTGAGTGTAATGTTATTTTGATTATTTATTTCACTTTAGTTTATTATCTACTTCACTTGCTTTGTCAATGTTGTCATATGTTTCCCATGACAATAAAGCCCTTCAATTGAATTGAGAAGCAGAAAGTCTTCACAGTCTCCACTGACAGAGACCAGAACAACACTGTGGGACATCTAGACCAGGTTGGGGTGGTGAAGGCTTTTCCCCATGTTGGTACACTGCTTGCATAGCTTGTCCTTGATGAAATGTTGGTTTGTAAATAAATCAGCAGGGAATCAGAGCTGCAAGACAATGCAGCATTCATCAAGTTTGAGTTCTATAAATGGAACCCTAACTAACATGACACAATGTTGTAGTACATTTTCCTGCCGTGGCGCGATAAGAGAAACGATGTCCACTAGTCTGTGTTCCGAGGGGGTGGGTCTTATTCTGGCTCCTCCTCCGCTCAGTACCAGGAAAAAGGTAGCACCCACCAATCAGAGAAACACAAACAGATCTAATCAGCCAATCACAGAGACATAAAAGGAAATGTGATGCTCAACAGAACTCTGGAGAACAGATGGAGCTGATATCCTATCCCTATAGTGGGGGGCAGTGTTAATTCCCCTGGGATCTTCCTTCAGACGAGCGTCATGTTCATTAGGCACCAAAGGGAAAAAAACAGGGAGTGACTACCTGGATTTGTACAAATAGAAACCCTAATTTTAGTTTTTGTTTGCATGCCCTATTGAACACGGCCCAGTGGTTGTGATTGCACACCCTACCCAACGTCCCCAGGCTGCCTGACACGCACATGACTGGGGCTGCCTTCACCCAGAAGGCACAAAACATGACACAAAAACACCGTAACTAAACAATTGTAGCCGATGTGGAATCTCTAGCGGTGCGGGAGTTTGAAGAGTTGGTGTACAGAAGGGCCCAGGTTTGGCAGGACCTGGAACTACAGTCGAGGAACTAGTCGAAGTTCAGGTCTCAGGACTCGTTACCTCTTCCTGTGAGGCGTAGTGTGGTTCCTCTGGGGCAACAGACCAGTAGCAGTAGTCAAAACCAAACTCCAGCACCTTCTCCCTGGATTCCCCAGGGCCGTCGTGACGTCCATCCAGCTGTGGAGAGAAAGACAGGGAGAGGAGAGATGGACGGACAGTTAGACAAGGGCACAGACAGACAGACAGACATACAGACAGGGACTTGAGAGTTTAAAACTACAAACATTATACTTTGTCCATTACCATAGGTTTCTACTAGAGACAAGTACAGACAGTGTGTTACAATAGGTTTCTACTAGAGACAAGTACAGACAGTGTGTTACAATAGGTTTCTACTAGAGACAAGTACAGACAGTGTGTTACAATAGGTTTCTACTAGAGACAAGTACAGACAGTGTGTTACAATAGGTTTCTACTAGAGACAAGTACAGACAGTGTGTTACAATAGGTTTCTACTAGAGACAAATACAGACAGTGTGTTACAATAGGTTTCTACTAGAGACAAATACAGACAGTGTGTTACAATAGGTTTCTAATAGAGACAGGTACAGACAGTGTGTTACAATAGGTTTCTACTAGAGACAAGTACAGACAGTGTGTTACAATAGGTTTCTACTAGAGACAAGTACAGACAGTGTGTTACAATAGGTTTCTACTAGAGACAAATACAGACAGTGTGTTACAATAGGTTTCTACTAGAGACAAGTACAGACAGTGTGTTACAATAGGTTTCTACTAGAGACAAATACAGACAGTGTGTTACAATAGGTTTCTACTAGAGACAAATACAGACAGTGTGTTACAATAGGTTTCTACTAGAGACAAATACAGACAGTGTGTTACAATAGGTTTCTACTAGAGACAAATACAGACAGTGTGTTACAATAGGTTTCTACTAGAGACAAATACAGACAGTGTGTTACAATAGGTTTCTACTAGAGACAAGTACAGACAGTGTGTTACAATAGGTTTCTACTAGAGACAAGTACAGACAGTGTGTTACAATAGGTTTCTACTAGAGACAAGTACAGATAGTGTGTTACAATAAGTTACTACTAGAGACAAATACAGACAGTGTGTTACAATAGGTTTCTACTAGAGACAAATACAGACAGTGTGTTACAATAGGTTTCTACTAGAGACAAATACAGACAGTGTGTTACAATAGGTTTCTACTAGAGACAAATACAGACAGTGTGTTACAATAGGTTTCTACTAGAGACAAGTACAGACAGTGTGTTACAATAGGTTTCTACTAGAGACAAGTACAGACAGTGTGTTACAATAGGTTTCTACTAGAGACAAATACAGACAGTGTGTTACAATAGGTTTCTACTAGAGACAAATACAGACAGTGTGTTACAATAGGTTTCTACTAGAGACAAATACAGACAGTGTGTTACAATAGGTTTCTACTAGAGACAAATACAGACAGTGTGTTACAATAGGTTTCTACTAGAGACAAATACAGACAGTGTGTTACAATAGGTTTCTACTAGAGACAAATACAGACAGTGTGTTACAATAGGTTTCTACTAGAGACAAATACAGACAGTGTGTTACAATAGGTTTCTACTAGAGACAAGTACAGACAGTGTGTTACAATAGGTTTCTACTAGAGACAAATACAGACAGTGTGTTACAATAGGTTTCTACTAGAGACAAATACAGACAGTGTGTTACAATAGGTTACTACTAGAGACAAGTACAGACAGTGTGTTACAATAGGTTACTACTAGAGACAAATACAGACAGTGTGTTACAATAGGTTTCTACTAGAGACAAATACAGACAGTGTGTTACAATAAGTTTACTACTAGAGACAAGTACAGACAGTGTGTTACAATAGGTTTCTAATAGAGACAGGTACAGACAGTGTGTTACAATAGGTTTCTAATAGAGACAGGTACAGACAGTGTGTTACAATAGGTTTCTAATAGAGACAGGTACAGACAGTGTGTTACAATAGGTTTCTACTAGAGACAAATACAGACAGTGTGTTACAATAGGTTTCTACTAGAGACAAGTACAGACAGTGTGTTACAATAGGTTTCTACTAGAGACAAGTACAGACAGTGTGTTACAATAGGTTTCTACTAGAGACAAGTACAGACAGTGTGTTACAATAGGTTTCTACTAGAGACAAATACAGACAGTGTGTTACAATAAGTTTACTACTAGAGACAAATACAGACAGTGTGTTACAATAGGTTTCTACTAGAGACAAGTACAGACAGTGTGTTACAATAGGTTACTACTAGAGACAAATACAGACAGTGTGTTACAATAAGTTTACTACTAGAGACAAATACAGACAGTGTGTTACAATAGGTTTCTACTAGAGACAAGTACAGACAGTGTGTTACAATAGGTTACTACTAGAGACAAATACAGACAGTGTGTTACAATAAGTTACTACTATAGACAAGTACAGACAGTGTGTTACAATAAGTTACTACTAGAGACAAATACAGACAGTGTGTTACAATAGGTTTCTACTAGAGACAAATACAGACAGTGTGTTACAATAGGTTTCTACTAGAGACAAGTACAGACAGTGTGTTACAATAGGTTTCTACTAGAGACAAGTACAGACAGTGTGTTACAATAGGTTTCTACTAGAGACAAGTACAGACAGTGTGTTACAATAGGTTTCTACTAGAGACAAGTACAGACAGTGTGTTACAATAGGTTTCTACTAGAGACAAATACAGACAGTGTGTTACAATAGGTTTCTACTAGAGACAAGTACAGACAGTGTGTTACAATAGGTTACTACTAGAGACAAATACAGACAGTGTGTTACAATAGGTTTCTACTAGAGACAAATACAGACAGTGTGTTACAATAGGTTTCTACTAGAGACAAATACAGACAGTGTGTTACAATAGGTTTCTACTAGAGACAAGTACAGACAGTGTGTTACAATAGGTTTCTACTAGAGACAAATACAGACAGTGTGTTACAATAGGTTTCTACTAGAGACAAGTACAGACAGTGTGTTACAATAGGTTTCTACTAGAGACAAGTACAGACAGTGTGTTACAATAGGTTACTACTAGAGACAAATACAGACAGTGTGTTACAATAAGTTACTACTAGAGACAAGTACAGACAGTGTGTTACAATAAGTTACTACTAGAGACAAATACAGACAGTGTGTTACAATAGGTTTCTACTAGAGACAAATACAGACAGTGTGTTACAATAAGTTACTACTAGAGACAAGTACAGACAGTGTGTTACAATAGGTTTCTACTAGAGACAAATACAGACAGTGTGTTACAATAGGTTTCTACTAGAGACAAGTACAGACAGTGTGTTACAATAGGTTTCTAATAGAGACAGGTACAGACAGTGTGTTACAATAGGTTTCTAATAGAGACAGGTACAGACAGTGTGTTACAATAGGTTTCTAATAGAGACAAGTACAGACAGTGTGTTACAATAGGTTTCTAATAGAGACAGGTACAGACAGTGTGTTACAATAGGTTTCTACTAGAGACAAGTACAGACAGTGTGTTACAATAGGTTTCTACTAGAGACAAATACAGACAGTGTGTTACAATAGGTTTCTACTAGAGACAAGTACAGACAGTGTGTTACAATAGGTTTCTAATAGAGACAGGTACAGACAGTGTGTTACAATAGGTTTCTAATAGAGACAGGTACAGACAGTGTGTTACAATAGGTTTCTAATAGAGACAGGTACAGACAGTGTGTTACAATAGGTTTCTACTAGAGACAAATACAGACAGTGTGTTACAATAGGTTTCTACTAGAGACAAGTACAGACAGTGTGTTACAATAGATGGACTGCTAAGTCACTGAGAGAAAAATAATAAAATGGGTTCCTGTTTATTACTGCAGTGTATTGTGGGCCGGTGTGTCTGTGGTTAAGTCAACGCCGAGCTGTCTTGTCACACACTCTTAGAAAAAAAGTGCTATGTAGAACCATACAGGAACCATTTGAAGAACCATTTTTGGTTGCAGGTAGAACTCTTTTGATTCCAGGTAGAACAATTTTGAGTTCAATGTAGAACCTGGAACTCAAAATTGTTTTACCTGGAACCAAAAAGTGTTCTTCAAATGGTTCCTGTATGGTTTGTGTAAATGTGTGTTGTTGTAATGTGTGTGTGTTGTTGGAATGTGTGTGTACTGTTGGAGTGTGTGTGTGTGTTGGTGGAATGTGTGTGTGTGTTGTTGGAATGTGTGTGTGTTGTAGGAATGTATGTGTGTTGTTGGAATGTGTGTGTGTGTTGTTGGAATGTGTGTGTGTGTTGTTGGAACGGGTGTGTGTGTTGTTGGAATGTATGTGTGTTGTTGGAATGTGTGTGTGTGTTGTTGGAATGTGTGTGTGTGTTGTTGGAATGTGTGTGTGTTGTTGGAGTGTGTGTGTTGTTGGAACGTGTGTGTGTTGTTGGATTGTGTGTGTGTTGTTGGAATGTGTGTGTGTTGTAGGAATCTGTGTGTGTGTGTTGTTGGAATGTGGGTGTGTTGTTGGAATGTGTGTGTGTTGTTAGAGCGTGTGTGTGTTGTTAGAATGTGTGTGTGTTGTTGGAATGTGTGTGTGATGTTGGAACGTGTGTGTGTGTTGTTGGAGTGTGTTGTTGGAACGTGTGTGTGTTGTTGGATTGTGTGTGTGTTGTTGGAATGTGTGTGTGTTGTTGGATTGTGTGTGTGTGTTGTTGGAATGTGTGTGTGTTGTTGGATTGTGTGTGTGTTGTTGGAATGGGTGTGTGTTGTTAGAACGTGTGTGTGTTGCTAGAATATGAGTGTGTTGTTAGAACGTGAGTGTGTTGTTAGAACGTGTGTGTGTCAGGAACGTCCCTCCCTCTAAACAGTGTCTCAGAGTTTGTGTGAGGCTCTGCACACTCATAATAAACAACAGAGGAATCAGACAGGAAGTGGCCAGTCCTAACTGTAAACATCCTGTGTGACAGAGATACAGTAAAAGACACCCTCTAGACGCCCCCTTCTACTCCCTCCTCACAGAGACCTGCTGCCCCCCACCTGCCCTTAACATGTATAACACACATAACACCTGATGAGGTGATGACAATAGCATCTGTACAGTTAAACATTTATCTGTGTAATAATACACTCACCTTGGTATTCTTTATCCTCACCAACTTGTCCTCTACCTGGACAGCTAGCCTCCCTCCAGCCACGCTTTCCCTGTGAAAGAGGGGAGACATCGTTATACTTTAGTTGAACACAAAAACGCTCATTTTGTCCCATGTGGCTCAGTTGGTAGAGCATGGCCGCTGTTACAGAGAGTTATCATTATTAGATTAACGACTGTTACAGAGACCTATCATTATTAGATTCATGACTGTTACAGAGATCTATCATTATTAGATTCATGACTGTTACAGAGAGTTATCATTATTAGATTCATGGCTGTTACAGAGACCTATCATTATTAGATTCTCATTATTATATTCATGGCTGTTACAGAGACCTATCATTACTAGATTAATGGCTGTTACAGAGACCTATCATTACTAGATTAATGGCTGTTACAGAGACCTATCATTACTAGATTAATGGCTGTTACAGAGACCTATCATTATTATATTCATGGCTGTTACAGAGATCTATCATTATTATATTCATGACTGTTACAGAGACCTATCATTACTAGATTATCATTATTATATTCATGGCTGTTACAGAGACCTATCATTATTAGATTATCATTATTATATTCATGGCTGTTACAGAGATCTATCATTATTATATTCATGGCTGTTACAGAGACCTATCATTACTAGATTATCATTATTATATTCATGGCTGTTACAGAGACCTATCATTATTAGATTATCATTATTATATTCATGGCTGTTACAGAGACCTATCATTACTAGATTATCATTATTATATTCATGGCTGTTACAGAGACCTATCATTATTATATTCATGGCTGTTACAGAGACCTATCATTATTAGATTAATGGCTGTTACAGAGACCTATCATTACTAGATTATCATTATTATATTCATGGCTGTTACAGAGACCTATCATTATTATATTCATGGCTGTTACAGATACCTATCATTATTAGATTATCATTATTAGATTAATGACTGTTACAGAGACCTATCATTACTAGATTATCATTATTATATTCATGGCTGTTACAGAGACCTATCATTACTAGATTATCATTATTAGATGAATGACTGTTACAGAGATATATCATTATTAGATTAATGGCTGTTACAGAGACTTATCATTATTATATTCATGGCTGTTACAGAGACCTATCATTACTAGATTATCATTATTAGATGAATGACTGTTACAGAGATATATCATTATTATATTAATGGCTGTTACAGAGACTTATCATTATTATATTCATGGCTGTTACAGAGATCTATCATTATTATATTATCATTATTAGATTCATGACTGTTAGAGACCTAGATCTATCATTACTAGATTATCATTATTATATTCATGGCTGTTACAGAGACTTATCATTATTAGATTCATGACTGTTAGAGACCTATCATTACTAGATTATCATTATTAGATTCATGACTGTTACAGAGATCTATCATTACTAGATTATCATTATTAGATTCATGACTGTTACAGAGACCTATCATTACTAGATTATCATTATTATATTCATGACTGTTACAGAGACCTATCATTACTAGATTATCATTATTATATTCATGACTGTTACAGAGATCTATCATTACTAGATTATCATTATTATATTCATGACTGTTACAGAGATCTATCATTACTAGATTATCATTATTATATTCATGGCTGTTACAGAGACCTATCATTATTAGATTAATGACTGTTACAGAGACCTATCATTATTAGATTAATGACTGTTACAGAGATCCTAGATTATCATTATTAGATTCATGACTGTTACAGAGACCTATCATTATTAGATTCATGACTGTTACAGAGATCTATCATTACTAGATTATCATTATTATATTCATGACTGTTACAGAGAACTATCATTACTAGATTATCATTATTATATTCATGGCTGTTACAGAGACCTATCATTACTAGATTATCATTATTATATTCATGGCTGTTACAGAGACCTATCATTACTAGATTATCATTATTATATTCATGGCTGTTACAGAGACCTATCATTATTAGATTAATGACTGTTACAGAGATCTATCATTATTATATTCATGACTGTTACAGAGACCTATCATTATTAGATTAATGACTGTTACAGAGATCTATCATTATTATATTCATGGCTGTTACAGAGATCTATCATTACTAGATTATCATTATTATATTCATGACTGTTACAGAGACCTATCATTATTAGATTAATGACTGTTACAGAGATCTATCATTATTATATTCATGACTGTTACAGAGATCTATCATTATTATATTCATGGCTGTTACAGAGATCTATCATTATTATATTAATGGCTGTTACAGAGATCTATCATTATTAGATTATCATTATTATATTAATGACTGTTACAGAGATCTATCATTATTAGATTATCATTATTAGATTCATGACTGTTACAGAGATCTATCATTACTAGATTATCATTATTATATTCATGGCTGTTACAGAGACCTATCATTACTAGATTATCATTATTATATTCATGACTGTTACAGAGATCTATCATTATTATATTCATGACTGTTACAGAGATCTATCATTATTATATTCATGACTGTTACAGAGACCTATCATTACTAGATTATCATTATTATATTCATGACTGTTACAGAGATCTATCATTATTATATTCATGGCTGTTACAGAGATCTATCATTATTATATTCATGGCTGTTACAGAGATTATCATTATTATATTAATGCTGTTACAGAGATCTATCATTATTATATTCATGATTCTGTTACAGAGACCTATCATTACTAGATTATCATTATTATATTCATGGCTGTTACAGAGACCTATCATTATTAGATTCATGACTGTTACAGAGATCTATCATTATTATATTCATGACTGTTACAGAGACCTATCATTACTAGATTATCATTATTATATTAATGGCTGTTACAGAGATCTATCATTATTATATTCATGGCTGTTACAGAGATCTATCATTATTATATTCATGGCTGTTACAGAGATCTATCATTATTATATTCATGGCTGTTACAGAGATCTATCATTATTATATTAATGACTGTTACAGAGATCTATCATTATTATATTCATGGCTGTTACAGAGATCTATCATTATTATATTCATGACTGTTACAGAGACCTATCATTATTATATTCATGACTGTTACAGAGATCTATCATTATTATATTAATGACTGTTACAGAGATCTATCATTATTAGATTCATGACTGTTACAGAGATCTATCATTATTAGATTCATGACTGTTACAGAGATCTATCATTATTATATTCATGACTGTTACAGAGATCTATCATTATTATATTCATGGCTGTTACAGAGATCTATCATTATTAGATTAATGACTGTTACAGAGACCTATCATTACTAGATTATCATTATTATATTCATGACTGTTACAGAGACCTATCATTATTAGATTCATGACTGTTACAGAGATCTATCATTATTATATTCATGGCTGTTACAGAGATCTATCATTATTATATTCATGGCTGTTACAGAGACCTATCATTATTAGATTATCATTATTATATTCATGACTGTTACAGAGACCTATCATTATTAGATTAATGACTGTTACAGAGATCTATCATTATTATATTCATGACTGTTACAGAGATCTATCATTATTATATTAATGACTGTTACAGAGATCTATCATTATTATATTCATGGCTGTTACAGAGATCTATCATTATTAGATTATCATTATTATATTCATGACTGTTACAGAGATCTATCATTATTATATTCATGGCTGTTACAGAGATCTATCATTATTATATTCATGACTGTTACAGAGATCTATCATTATTATTATTATTCATGACTGTTACAGAGACCTATCATTATTATATTCATGACTGTTACAGAGATACTAGATTATCATTATTATATTCATGGCTGTTACAGAGATCTATCATTATTAGATTAATGGCTGTTACAGAGACCTATCATTATTAGATTAACGACTGTTACAGAGATCTATCATTATTAGATTCATGACTGTTACAGAGACCTATCATTATTATATTCATGGCTGTTACAGAGATCTATCATTATTATATTAATGACTGTTACAGAGATCTATCATTATTATATTAATGGCTGTTACAGAGACCTATCATTATTAGATTAATGACTGTTACAGAGATCTATCATTATTATATTCATGGCTGTTACAGAGATCTATCATTATTAGATTAATGACTGTTACAGAGATCTATCATTATTATATTAATGGCTGTTACAGAGACCTATCATTATTAGATTCATGACTGTTACAGAGATCTATCATTATTATATTCATGGCTGTTACAGAGATCTATCATTACTAGATTATCATTATTATATTCATGGCTGTTACAGAGATCTATCATTATTAGATTAATGGCTGTTACAGAGATCTATCATTATTAGATTATCATTATTATATTCATGGCTGTTACAGAGATCTATCATTATTAGATTATCATTATTATATTCATGGCTGTTACAGAGACCTATCATTATTAGATTAATGGCTGTTACAGAGACCTATCATTACTAGATTATCATTATTATATTCATGGCTGTTACAGAGACCTATCATTATTAGATTAATGGCTGTTACAGAGACCTATCATTACTAGATTATCATTATTATATTCATGGCTGTTACAGAGATCTATCATTATTAGATTATCATTATTATATTCATGGCTGTTACAGAGATCTATCATTATTAGATTACTGTTACAGAGATATATCATTATTATATTCATGGCTGTTACAGAGATCTATCATTATTATATTCATGGCTGTTACAGAGACCTATCATTACTAGATTATCATTATTATATTCATGGCTGTTACAGAGACCTATCATTACTAGATTACCATTATTATATTCATGACTGTTACAGAGACCTATCATTACTAGATTATCATTATTATATTCATGGCTGTTACAGAGACCTATCATTACTAGATTATCATTATTATATTCATGACTGTTACAGAGATCTATCATTACTAGATTATCATTATTATATTCATGGCTGTTACAGAGACCTATCATTATTAGATTATCATTATTATATTATGACTGTTACAGAGATCTATCATTATTATATTCATGGCTGTTACAGAGATCTATCATTATTATATTCATGACTGTTACAGAGACCTATCATTATTAGATTAATGGCTGTTACAGAGACCTATCATTACTAGATTATCATTATTATATTCATGGCTGTTACAGAGACCTATCATTACTAGATTATCATTATTATATTCATGGCTGTTACAGAGACCTATCATTATTAGATTATCATTATTATATTCATGACTGTTACAGAGACCTATCATTATTAGATTATCATTATTATATCATTACTAGATTATCATTATTATATTCATGGCTGTTACAGAGATTATCATTATTATATTCATGGCTGTTACAGAGACCTATCATTATTAGATTATCATTATTATATTCATGGCTGTTACAGATACCTATCATTATTAGATTATCTGTTATTATATTCATGACTGATTACATTATTATATTCATGGCTGTTACTAGATTATCATTATTATATTCATGGCTGTTACAGAGACCTATCATTATTAGATTATCATTATTATATTCATGGCTGTTACAGAGACCTATCATTATTAGATTATCATTATTATATTCATTACTGTTACAGAGACCTATCATTACTAGATTATCATCACCTATCATTATTATATTCATGGCTGTTACAGAGATCTATCATTACTAGATTATCATTATTATATTCATGACTGTTACAGAGATCTATCATTATTAGATTATCATTATTATATTCATGGCTGTTACAGAGATCTATCATTATTAGATTATCATTATTATATTCATGGCTGTTACAGAGATCTATCATTATTAGATTATCATTATTATATTCATGACTGTTACAGAGACCTATCATTACTAGATTATCATTATTATATTCATGGCTGTTACAGAGATCTATCATTATTAGATTATCATTATTATATTCATGGCTGTTACAGAGATCTATCATTACTAGATTATCATTATTATATTCATGGCTGTTACAGAGATCTATCATTATTAGATTATCATTATTATATTCATGGCTGTTACAGAGATCTATCATTATTAGATTATCATTATTATATTCATGGCTGTTACAGAGATCTATCATTATTAGATTATCATTATTATATTCATGGCTGTTACAGAGACCTATCATTAATAGATTATCATTATTATATTCATGGCTGTTACAGAGACCTATCATTAATAGATTAATGACTGTTACAGAGATCTATCATTATTAGATTAATGACTGTTACAGAGATCTATCATTATTAGATTCATGACTGTTAGAGACCTATCATTATTAGATTCATGACTGTTAGAGATCTATCATTATTAGATTCATGACTGTTAGAGACCTATCATTAATAGATTCATGACTGTTACAGACCTATCATTATTAGATTCATGACTGTTAGAGACTTATCAATATTAGATTCAAGGCTGCTACAGAGACAGTAATTCAATTGGTACCATCTTTTAAATGCCAGATGAACACTATTTTTGAACTAGTTTGTTGTTGTGACTATGAAAGGGGAATAGGGACAACAGACATATCTAGCAAATCTAGTTAAGTGACATGAGACTATCACATGATGTAACATGAAGTGTGTGTGAAAGGGAATTCACAAAAGCCTTGAATCAGAGTAGATCTGACCACTGACCAGTTCTTATTCAAAAGAAAACAGTCCAAAATGGATCGAGCAAAGAGTCCCTCGGGCGATAAAGCTTAAGGCTTTTCTGGGACAAAAGCCTGTCTGTGTGTCTCTCACTGTGTGTGTGTGTGTGTGTGTGTGTGTGTGTGTGTGTGTGTGTGTGTGTGTGTGTGTGTGTGTGTGTGTGTGTGTGTGTGTGTGTGTGTGTGTGTGTGTGTGTGTGTGTGTGTGTGTGTGTGTGTGTGTGTGTGTGCGTGCGTGCGTGCGTGCGTGCGTGCGTGCGTGCGTGCGTGCGTGCGTGCGTGCGTGCGTGCGTGCGTGCGTGCGTGCGTGCATGTGTCCCTGTGTTTGTCTGTTTGTATGTGAGGTAGATATCAGACCAGGGGCTATGTTGAAAGTTGTAGTAAGCAGATGCTCCACTACGTGGGAATCATTTTGCCAAACGAGGCATCGGCCCAACCCTAAACCACTACAACCTCAGAGAGACGCCTTCTAACTGGAGCTCAACCAGCATGAGAGGAGATGGAAAGAAAACAAGACATCTTCTGTTTTGAAGCAAACAGAAATAGAAATAGGCCTATTTCTGTAATGGTTTAACACAGTGTAGAACATGTAGTAGCTCGTGCTGTCCTCTCTTTTGGTCTGTCTCTCTCCAGCTCTGTGCTATCTCTCTCTCCCTCTCTCCCCTTCCCCTATCTCTCTAACTCTGCCTCGCTCCCCTTCCCTCTCTCTCTCTCTCTCTCCCCCCTTCCTTCCCTCTCTCTCCCTCTTCCCTCTCTCTATCTCTCTCTTCCTCTCTCCCCTTCCGTCTCTCTCTCTCCCTCTCTCCCCTTCACACTAACTCTACCTCTCTCCTTCTCTTCCATTTACATTACATTTACATTTAAGTCATTTAGCAGACGCTCTTATCCAGAGCGACTTACAAATTGGTGCATTCACCTTATGACATCCAGTAGAGTAGTCACTTTACAATAGTGCATCTAAATCTTAAAGGGGGGGGGTGAGAAGGATTACTTATCCTATCCTAGGTATTCCTTAAAGAGGTGGGGTTTCAGGTGTCTCCGGAAGGTGGTGATTGACTCCGCTGTCCTGGCGTCGTGAGGGAGTTTGTTCCACCATTGGGGGGCCAGAGCAGCGAACAGTTTTGACTGGGCTGAGCGGGAACTGTACTTCCTCAGTGGTAGGGAGGCGAGCAGGCCCTCTCACTCCCTTTCTCTCCATCTCCCTTTCTCCATTCCCTCTCTCTCTCCCCTTCCCTCTCTAACTCTCCCCTTCCCCCTCTCTCTCCCTCGCTCTCCTTCCTACTATACTATATAGCTAGAAATATATTACTACACCATATAGCTGGACCTATATTACTGTACTATATAGCTAGACCTATATTACTATACTATATAGCTAGACCTATATTATTATACTATATAGCTAAACCTATATTACTTTACTATATAGCTAGACCTATATTAATATACTATATAGCAAGACCTATAGGACTATACTATATAGCGAGACCTATAGTACTATACTATATAGCTAGAATAGTATACTATACTATATAGCTAGACCTATTTTCCTATAGCATATAGCTAGACCTATAGTACTATACCATATATCTAGACCTATATTACTATACTATATAGCTAGACCTATATTACTATACTATATAGCTAGACCTATATTACTATACTATATATATGACCTATATTACTATACCATATAGCTAGACCTATATTACTATACTATATAGCTAGCCCTATATTACTATACTATATAGCTAGACCTACATTACTATACTATATAGCTAGACTTATATTACTATACTATATAGCTAGACCTATATTACTATACTATATAGCTAGACCTATATTACTATACCATATAGCTAGACCTATATTACTTGACTATATAGCTCGACCTGTATTACTATACTATATAGCTAGACCTATATTACTATACTATATAGCTAGACCTATATTACTATACTATATAGCTAGACCTATATTACTATACTATATAGCTAGGCCTATATTACTATACTATATAGCTAGACCTATATTACTATACTATATAGCTAGACCTATTTTACTATAGCATATAGCTAGACCTAGAGTACTATACCATATAGCTAGACCTATATTACTATACGATATTACTATACTATATAGCTAGACCTATATTACTATACTATATAGCTAGACCTATTTTACTATAGCATATAGCTAGACCTATATTACTATACTATATTACTATACCATATAGCTAGACCTATATTACTACACCATATAGCTAGACCTAGAGTACTATACCATATAGCCAGACCTATATTACTACACCATATAGCTAGACCTATATTACAATACCATATAGCTAGACCTATATGACTATTCTATATAGCTAGACCTATTTTACTATATCATATAGCTAGACCTATATTACTATACTATATAGCTAGACCTATATTACTATACTATATAGCTAGACCTATATTACTATACTATATAGCTAGACCTATATTACTTTACTATATTACTATTGTCATGCATAGGTGTAATAGGTGGCAGGGAAGTCAGGCGCAGGAGAGTCAAATGGAGTGTAAATATGGAGTCTTTTAATAAAGTTCCACAAGTATGCTCCATAACAATAAATGTACAAACAAACAAAACATGGGTACGAAGACCCGACGCGCACCTATACAAACAATCACACTACACTGACAACAAATCAATCTTTGACAAAGACATGAGGGGAAACAGAGGGTTAAATACACAACAGGTAATGAATGGGATTGAAAACAGGTGTGTGGGAAGACAAGACAAAACCAATGGAAAATGAAAAAAGGATCAATGATGGCTAGAAGACCGGTGACGTCGAACGCCGAGCACCGCCCGAACAAGGAGAGGCAACGACTTCGGCAGAAGTCGTGACAACTATACTATCTAGCTAGACCTATATTACTATACTATATAGCTAGACCTATATTACTATACTATATTACTCTATAGCTTGGGCAAATGCAATGGCAAAATACAGTTCAACTTATATTTAATTTACCTCTACAACCCCACCGCTTAAAAACCCAAATAGCTTGTTTATTTTTTATTTTACCCTTATTTTACCAGGTAAATGATTCTCATTTACAGCAATGACCTGGGGAATAGTTACAGTGGAGAGGGATGAATGAGCCCATTGGAAGATGGGGATGATTTGGTGGCCATGATGGTATGAGGGCCAGGTTGGGAATTTAGCCAGGACACCAGGGTTAACACCACTACTCTTACGATAAGTGCCATGGGATCTTTAGTGACCACTGAGAGTCAGGACATCCCTTTAATGTCCCATCTGATAGATGGCACTCTATACAGGGAAATGTCCCTAATCACTGCCCTGGGGCAGTGGAATATTTAATTTTAGACCAGAGGAAAGTGCCTCCTACTGGCCCTCCAACACCACTTCCAACAGCATCTGGTTTCCCATCCAGGGACCAACCCTGCTTAGTTTCAGAGGCAAGCCAGCTGCGGGATGCAGGGTGGTAACTCAGTATACTGTTGTCATTTGGGCGGGTAGAGAGGGGGTGATTGTGGGGTAGGGGCACACTGCTTACTACACTAGTCTAACTCCCCCAATATTGTTTTATGGCACTGTGAAATTGAGAATATATATTTTTTAACGTTTTTCCATGAGTGTTTCACCAAGTAAGGTTTCATAGTAGATTGGATATAACTGTGTGTGATATAACAACAGTAGACTAACATTAAGAAAATGATTTATATTCACTCAAATAAGTGTCTTCATGAAGATGAATACACTGAGTAAAGCGCTCTGGATTAGAGTGTCTGCTATGTGGCTAAAATGTAAATGTAAGGCAATACACACTGTAACACTGTATTTACGATGGTGTTGTAACTGTAGCGTTGTAATTGCAAAGTAACAGAGTGAGTAGAGAATGTCAAAATGTCAAAAATATTTTTAAATTATATATTTAATTATAATATATATATTCTGTCAGTGTACATGGCTATCATGGGTTTTGAAGAAGTAACTTGCTAACTGATCTAGGGTGTATGCACAGAGCACAGTACAGTAGCAATGCCAATTTGAGGCATACATAGGCTCTCTACTGCATCATAATTTCATTAAATATATTGTATCAACAAGTAGGCTCGGAGATCGACTGGGTGTGGTCGATAGCGCACAGCCAGAGCTTCCCAATCACCATGCTTAGCAACACTGACAATTTACAACAGCACAATTAATCATATCAATTATCTATTCGAAAGGATCATAGACTAGATCATCTGTCCAGTCATTTGCATATTAATCAAAGTAATTCGTCCAACTTTGATAGACTCTGTAGAATTGAAATAGACTGCATTTAACGTTACCAACCTTGCGTTGAGAGGGCGAACTCGAATGGCGACTTTCACGTTTGCCATAGTTCCTTACTTGGTAAAGGCAATTCGTTAGGATTTAAGACCTCCAAAGTTAAAACATTCACCCGATGAAACGTGAAAATGTGTCTTACTCGCCGGCCATTCAAGCCATTTCTCTCAGTAAAGAGCCCGCTTCTTCCTGACGCTCAACGGACCGTTGAACAACACTGAATAAAACTGCCTGCTGGACTGGGGTCACGACAAATAGACCTGAGTGAGGCGGAGCAGAGGATGCTTGCCTTGCCATTAGAATACATATTGGGGCATCTGAAATTTCGGAACTGGTTGCAATCGCTCATGAAAATGTGTTCATGCAAATACAGGTGGCCTACAGAGACATACAGTATGACAAATATGACAATGAAAAATTGAGTCCCCTGCCCCCAAATAGTCTTAATTAAACGGCATAGACCAACTCAGAACACATTCTATGTTTTTGCTCTTAATAATATATATTTATTGCATTTCAATACGTGACATGCAGCATAAAACATGTACAGTTTAAAAGCAGCAGACAATCATAATACTTGAAGTCCAACATGAACAAAACTTTTTATCACAAATGCACAGAAAGCATCCATGAAAGCAATCACCAGTTAAGGTCTAAGATATTGTACTCTCACACAGTGAAACATGGACAGTATAGCAGGTCTAAGGTATTGTACTCTCACACAGTGAAACATGGACAGTATAACAGGTCTAAGGTATTGTACTCTCACACAGTGAAACATGGACAGTATAGCAGGTCTAAGGTATTGTACTCTCACACAGTGAAACATGGACAGTATAGCAGGTCTAAGGTATTGTACTCTCACACAGTGAAACATGGACAGTATAACAGGTCTAAGGTATTGTACTCTCACACAGTGAAACATGGACAGTATAGCAGGTCTAAGGTATTGTACTCTCACACAGTGAAACATGGACAGTATAGCAGGTCTAAGGTATTGTCTGAAACATGGGACATAAGGTCTAAGATATTTACCTCACACAGTCTCAGGAATCTGGAATCCCAGTGAAACAGGGTCTGGTAAGATACATTGTTCAGTGAAACATGGACACAGGTCTAAGATATTTACTGTCAGCCTTTCAGGTGAAGACTGGGCATTGTCTGATATTGCCAACAGAGATACAGGTCTTTTGTCCGTTGCCTGTCTGTGCAGGTCAGTTGGCTCCTCTGAAACAGGTTGCAGGTCTGAGACCAGTGAAACATGGATGTCCATGTGGTTGTAGAACTCAGTCATTGGTAGAGAATAGGAGGAGGAGGTCTAAGATATTGTACTCTCACACAGTGAAACATGGACAGTATAGCAGGAAGACTCACACAGTGAAACATGGAGGCATAGCAGGTCTAAGGTATTGGAACAGTGAAACATGGAGAACAGGTAAGGGGATAGAAACTGACAGTATAACAGGTCTAAGGGAATCTTCTCAATCTGAACAGGGTCTGTTAGCCAGTTCAGCTACACTGGGACCACTTCCTTCTCTGCCAGAATCTCCCTCTCTACCAGCTGTCTGACAAGGAACAGGAAGTTGTTCCACTGCAAAGAAGCACATGACACAGAACATGGATGGTTCTGATCTGGGGGAAACCACAGGTAATAGTTATATTGTTATGGTAATATACTGGTAATACCCTGGTAATGCTGTTATATTGTTATGGTAAAATACTGGTACTACTGTTATGGTAATACACTGTTATATTGTTATGGTAATACACTGGTAATACTGTTATATTGTTATGGTAATACCCTGGTAATACTGATATATTGTATTGGTAATACCCAGGTAATAATGTTATAGTGTTATGGTAATATACTGTCAGTATTGTTATGGTAATATACTGTTATATTGGCATGGTAATATACTGGCAATATTGTTATGGTAATATACTGGCAGTATTGTTATGGTAATATACTGTTATATTGGCACATTGTTATGGTAATATACTGTTATATTGGCATGGTAATATACTGTTATATTGGCATGGTAATATACTGACAGTATTGTTATGGTAATATACTGTTATATTGTTATGGTAATATACTGGCGGCATTGGTATGGTAATATACTGTTATATTGGTATGGTAATATACTGGCATATTGTTATGGTAATATACTGTTATATTGTTATGGTAATATACTGGCATATTGTTATGGTAATGTACTCTTATATTGGCATGGTAATATACTGGCAGTATTGTCATGGTAATATACTGTTATATTGGCATGGTAATATACTGGCAGTATTGTTATGGTAATATACTGTTATATTGGCATGGTAATATACTGGTAATACTGATATATTGTATTGGTAATACCCAGGTAATAATGTTATAGTGTTATGGTAATATACTGGCATATTGTTATGGTAATATACTGTTATATTGGCATGGTAATATACTGTTATATTGGCATGGTAATATACTGTTATATTGGCATGGTAATATACTGGTAGTATTGTTATGGTAATATACGGTTATGGTAATATACTGGCAGTATTGTTATGGTAATATACTGTTATATTGGCATGGTAATATACTGTTATATTGGTATGGTAATATACTGGTAATACTGTTATGGTGTTATGGTAATATACTGGTTATATTGGTATGGTAATATACTGGTAATACTGTTATGTTGGTATGGTAATATACTGGTAATACTGTTATGGTGTTATGGTAATATACTGACATATTGGCATGATAATATACTGTTATATTGTTATGGTAATATACTGGTAGTATTGTTATGGTAATATACTGTTATATTGTTATGGTAATATACTGTTATATTGTTATGGTAATATACTGTTATATTGTTATGGTAATATACCGGTAATACGGTTATGTTGTTATGGTAATATACTGTTATATTGTTATGGTGTTATGGTAATATACTGTTATATTGTTATGGCAATATACCAGTAATATTGTTATATTGTTATGGTAATATAATGGTAGTAGTGTTATGGTAATATCCCAGTTATAGTGTTATATTGGTATGGTAATATACTGGTAATAATGTTATATTGTTATGGTAATATACTGTTATATTGTTATGGTAATATACCGGTAATACGGTTATGTTGTTATGGTAATATACTGGTAATACTGTTATGGTGTTATGGTAATATACTGGTTATATTGTTATGGCAATATACCAGTAATATTGTTATGGTAATATAATGGTAGTAGTGTTATGGTAATATCCCAGTTATAGTGTTATATTGGTATGGTAATATACTGGTAATAACATTATGGTAATATACTGATAATACTGTTATATTGTTATGATAATATGCTGGTAATACTGTTATATTATTATGGTAATACCATGGTGATACTGTTATGGTAATATACTGGTAATACCCTGGTAACAATGTTATTATATTGTTATGGTAAAATACTGGTTATACATGATATTGTTACGGTAATATACTGTTGTATTGTTATGGTGATATACTGGTCATATACTGTTAATAATGTTATATTGTTATGGTAATACCCTGGTAATATTGCTATTGTAATATACTGTTATATTGGTATGGTAATATACTGGTAATAATGTTATATTGTTATTGTAATATACTGTTATATTGGTATGGTAATATACTGGTAATAATGTTATATTGTTATTGTAATATACTGTTATATTGGTATGGTAATATACTGATAATAATGTTATATTGTTATTGTAATATACTGTTATATTGGTATGGTAATATACTGGTAATAATGTTATATTGTTAAGGTAATACTGTTATATTGTTATGGTAATACCCTGGTAATATTGCTATGGTAATATACTGTTGTATTGTTATGGTGATATACTGGTAATATACTGTTAATATACTGATAATAATTGTATATTGTTATTGTAATATACTGTTATATTGGTATGGTAATATACTGGTAATAATATTATATTGTTATTGTAATATACTGGTATATTGTTATGGTAATTTACTGGTAATATACTGGCACCAGTGTCATATTGTTATTGTAATATACCGTTATATTGATATTGTAATATACTGTTATATTGATATTGTAATATACTGTTATATTGATATTGTAATATACTGTTATATTGTTATGGTAATGTGCTGGTAATATCCTGCACCACTGTTATATTGTTATTGTAATATACTGTTAGTAATATACCCTAGTAATACTGTTATATTGTTATGTGATATCCTGGTAATAATGTTATATTGGTATGGCAATATACTGGTAATATACTGGTAATAATGTTATATTGGCATGGTAATATACAGGTAATAGTTGTATTGTTATGGTAATGTACTGGTAATAGTTAGATATTGCTATGGTAATACTGGTAACATACTGCTTGTATACTGGTAGAATATTAAGCCACAGACATGTTCAAAAGATAAATGAGGCTTACTTCCGAGCCGCTGGCCCCAAGGACAGTAGTGAGTGTGATCTCAATAAAGAACAAGGGGAGGGGTTCTGAGGAGCAACAGTCTCCTCCCCACAAGACCCCCAGCTGATCCAGCAGGGCTTGGATTGTCACTGGGGGCTGCACAGCACCCGAAACAGGAGGCTCTGGCCTACTGCACTCCTCCTGGGACCACACCACAGGTAGGTCCCCTGACACCACCCACCCACACCCACACCAAACCACCATAATAACCATCATCCCCATAATAACCATCATCATCATCCCCATTATAACCATCTTCACCATAATAACCACCATCATCATCATAACCATACTAACTATCAACACCATAATAACCATCCCCACCACCATAATAACCATCAACACCATAACCATCACCACCATAATAACCATCAACACCATAACCATCATCACCATAACCATCATCACCATAATAACCATCATCACCATAATAACCATCATCATCATCGCCATAATAACCATCAACACCATAACCATAATCACCATAATAACCATTCTCACCACCATAATAACCATCAACACCATAAACATATTCACCATCATCACAATAATAACCATCATCCCGATAATAACCATCATCATCCCCATAATAACCATCATCATCACCACCATAATAACCATCATCCCCATAATAACCATCATCCCCATAATAACAATCATCACCATAATAACCATCATCCCCATAATAACCATCATCATCACAACCATAATAACCATCATCCCCATAATAACCATCATCATCACAACCATAATAACCATCATCCCCATAATAACCATCATCCCCATAATAACCATCACCACCATAATAACCATCATCCCCATAATAACGATCATCACCATAATAACATCAAAGCCTCCTTGCCTTTTCCTGTCTTGGTGTCCGTGGCTGTTCCTGGGTGCCGTCGCAGCACCGGCCCAACTTCCAGTCTTAGCCTCGGCCCCACCCACACCACCAGTCTCTGAGGGCACTGAGCTGGGACGAGACTGGATGTTCTCAGACGTGGTGAGAATCTGGAGGGAGCGACAACGCATGTTAGCAAGTCAGCAAGGACTGATTTAGACAGAAAGAGTTGAAAGAGCAACTCTGAATCGACATACAGCAGGAGAAGTTTCATCAGGAAGGAACACCCTGAAGTCTTCCAAACCTTTCACACTGCAGAACCTGAAGATACATAAGAGGCTATAGTCAAACACACACACAAATAATAGACTATTGTTAAGATTCTGGGTAAAACGTGGAACATTGTTATACTAGAGACATGATACATCAGAAGTAATACTATAGTATATGAGGAGTGATAGAGATCATTTTTTTACTCCGAGAATTCGAATCTAACACTATAAACCCACTCAATGAGTATTAATGGCAGCATCTTGCCGTCTTTGGTTATTTCATTCAGGTTCTTCTGGATGCCATTTCAACAAATAGAGTATGTGTACCTGGTATCTCTCGGCAGAGCCTGCTGGCTCCACGTCACAGAGCTGAGCACAGATGGAGTCCTTGGGTTTCAGAGGGTTGGCCACTGGTGAGATCAGCCCCTCCCTCAGCAACCTCTCTCCACCATGGACCAGCTCCCACACCCGGGTGGCCCTGCGGCAGACACACACACAGTCAATGTAGATGTATACTACAGTATACCACCATGATACCATCTCACTTGTGTACACACATACACATGCAAACAGTGGATACATAATAACACATTTGTATACAACATAAACACAAGATAGATAAATTGAACATACTTCATGTGCTTGACAGTTAGACACACACTGTTTTAGAGGCCACTCCAAAATGTGCAGTTTTGTCACACAACACAATGCCACAGTTGTCTCAAGTTTTGAGGGAGTGTGCAATTGGCATGCTGACTGCAGGAATGTCTACCAGAGCTGTTGCCAGATAATTTAATGTTAATTTCTCTACCATAAGCAGCCACCAAAGTCATTTTTAGATAATTTGGCACTAAGTTCAACCCTCCTCAAAACCTCAGACCATGTGTAACCACACCAGCCCAGGACCTCCACATCCTGCTTCTTCACCTGCATGATTGTCTGAGACCAGCCACCCAGACAGCTGATGAAACTGAGGAGTATTTCTGTCTGTAATAAAGCACTTTTATGGGGAAAAACTAATTCTGATTGACTGGACCTGGCTCCCCAGTGGATGGGCTTGGCTCCCAAGTGGGTGGGTCTATGTCATTCTATGTTCTTTTTTCTATGTTTTTGTATTTTGGCCGGGTATGATTCTCAATCAGGGACAGCTGTCTATCGTTGTCTCTGATTGGGAAGCATACTTAGGTAGCTTTTTCCCACATGGTTTTTGTGGGTAGTTCATTTCTGTTTAGTGTTATTCTCTTTGTCATTTTTGTTATAGTGTTCAGTGTCAATAAAAAGCATGAACACTTACCGCGCTGCGCTTTGGTCCGATGATTCCTCTTCTTCAGACAACGAATACCGTTACAGTAAGGGGTTATTCTACATAGGTAATAGGAAATCCCAGGACATAGTGTCTATAATACTGTAAGGGGTTATTCTACATAGGTAATAGGAAATCCCAGGACATAATGTCTATAATACTGTAAGGGGTTATTCTACATAGATCAAAGGAAATCCCAGGACATAGTGTCTATAATACTGTAAGGGGTTATTCTACATAGATCAAATGAAATCCCAGGACATAGTGTCTATAATACTGTAAGGGGTTATTCTACATAGATCAAATGAAATCCCAGGACATAGTGTCTATATTACTGTAAGGGGTTATTCTACATAGATAATAGGAAATCCCAGGACATAGTGTCTCTAATACTGTAAGGGGTTATTCTACATAGATAATAGGAAATCCCAGGACATAATGTCTATAATACTGTAAGGGGTTATTCTACATAGATAATAGGAAATCCCAGGACATAGTGTCTCTAATACTGTAAGGGGTTATTCTACATAGATAATAGGAAATCCCAGGACATAATGTCTATAATACTGTAAGGGGTTATTCTATATAGATGATAGGAAATCCCAGGACATAGTGTCTCTAATACTGTAAGTAATAAGCTCACATAGTTGCTGTTACAACCTCCAAACTCCACACAGTTGTCCCTGATAAGTTGGATATCATTTCCCGGTGAGCAAACAATTTCTTTATTTCTAACATTCATATAAATTCAGTATCAGGTTTTTGTTTTGGCTGACATTTTTTGGGGGTTTCTTTTAGCAGGTTCTCACATTGATGTCAAACTACCTCTTTTTCAAGGGAGAACTAGCCAAGAGTGCAGCTGCACTAAAACATATACAAACACATTATACAGAGCAGCATTATCATAGGATTCAAGTCTGAAACATTCAGTATCATTTGACAATAAAGAAGTAAGGGGGAACTCACTCAAACCGATTCTCCAGCACCCTGACAGAGAAGTAGACACAGTTGTGCATATTTCTGTAGTAACCTCTTTCCAGGACATCTGCATAGATCAAATATAACTCAAGGGTCAGCAAAGTCCTATTTCCACCAATAAAACATTATATAAACTGACCTAAAAGAGAAAGAATATTACACAATACCTACACAAATAAAATTTGAATTACACAAAACATACTAATTATTACTTTTATCAGATCAACCACAATGTTTCTTTTTTATCATGCTATTTCCTCTCCATCCACTTCACACCTCTATACTGATTAGTAGACCTGTGAAGGAATCTCCACCTCTCACCTGACTTCTCTATACTTAGATCTTCCTCCTCTTCCTCTGTGACGGATGGTGTTCTAGACATCAGCAGCTGTAGCACAAAGAAAAGCTCCAGGAACACATTGGGAACCAGATGTTCTATCAGAAACAGATAGACCAAACACAACATTAGAATCTTCCCCAGAATGATACAATACACAACAGTACTAAAATCACACTACATGCACAGTACTTCTACTAAGGCACTTAAAATCTAACTACCAAAAGTAGATTTCCAAAAGCACAAAAACATATCTGGGGTAATCCCAAGGCTACCCCCCCCCCCCCTACAGGTCATGCAGGTGCAGTAGAGGTCATTCAGAAGATCCAGTTCAGAGGTCACGGTGACTTTGGTGGGGTCAGGACATTTTGGAGCCCCCCCCCCAGTTTACAGGGCACAGATTAAGACAACTCTTTGCTAAAAAAAAAAATACTTACAATTGAGATTTTCCATGGAGCATGAATTTAGTCCAAGACAAGGCTTCCTCCGTGTCTGGGAAACCTGTCCTCAGAGAAGTAAAACATATAGTCTGGATAAAAGAAAAAGGCAGCAAGTGTTATAATGGTGACTGGGCCTCCTTGAAACCTTTGACTGCAGTGGCCTAAATCAGGGTCACACAGGGTGTTTCTTGGTAGTCTTAAACAAATCTACTTTGAAACAAAAGTACCCACCTCACACACATGGCTACGGCTTAAAAAAGGAAGACACCTGTACCATGTCAGATTTAGCGTTGAAATGTATTACATTTTGAGTTTGCATCCCAATATTACATTTCATATACATCACAGAAGACTTCAATTTAACAAAGGTGTTTTGAAAAAAAAGAATGAAGAGTATTGATAACATTCCAGTCGTGAGGTCAAAGTGGGCACTTTCGGATTATTGACTGCAGGAAAGGGCCACCACACGTACTTCTCTCTCTTTAGCAGTTCTCACTCCTCCTGCAGACAGAGGGGGGCTGCCCACATTGACGTTTAGGGCCCCAGTGACTGCCTCTGGGACTGTGGAGGGCCTGGTGCTGAACGGGGTGGAAGTGAAAGTCTTAGGTCTGGAGTGAGGCCGCTCTGCACTGACTGGGGTTGGGTTGATCCTCCGTGATGGTTCTGTCTGCAGTCTACTGGAGAGAGAACAGTATGTTATGTACATTGTTTTGGTTGAGCTGATACAAGTAAGATTTTATCAGCAATTCACAGGTGAGACAAAAATGAGTCTCAGCATCACTCCGTTACTGTAGAATTGCCCAATAGTATAAAACTCACGGTGGTGAGGCGTGCAACGTTCCCAGAAGTGGGAAGTCTTCCAGGTTGTTGTAGTTGAGCTGGAACAGCGTTGGGGTCCCTATCTTATTACCTCCTCCTTCCCACCACCATCGGATCTCCCTGGACCTCCTTCTCAGTCTGGAACCCACCACCCTGCCTCCCCTGCCCTCCCATCCCCATCTTGGCGCTCCTCCTGCGGCTGCTGATGAACCCCCGGTCTGGGACTGTGTTGGTGCTGAAGTTCTGGAGGGGACAGCATGAAATTCCCCAGACTTGCTCTCTGAGCAGAGTGATGCTCTGAGGGAGCGGCCCTGGAGGTGGAGGCTGGAGCTTGTCTCCAGGCTGAACTGAAGGAGGGACTACTGAAAGCACTGACCCCACTTAGGCTGAAGCCACTCAGGTAGTGTGACCAAGAAGGTGGGTGGGTTGTATCCCACTCAGCCCCAGAGGACAGGGAGGGAGCGGGGAAGAACAGCTGGACACGGCTTGCCCTACGAGGACCGGTCCCAGGCCTGTTCAATCTGCAGCCCCTCCTGTGCTCATTGGAGAAGCCTGGCCCCTGCTGAGAGGGCTGGGATACCCTGGGGTGGCTGGGGGTCTTTGCAGATGTGGCAGGGCCATGGGTGAGGGCAGAGCTGCTCTGCTCACGCAGGAACAAACTCCTGTCTTTCAATCTTCAGTCATTTAGGTCATGCCAAAGTGTTACTGCCCTGTTGTGCCAGATAACAGTATGATAAATGTATGAGAACATGCATGCACACAACAAGCAAGTTTTCAAGTGATTCAAGTTGTAAACATGTCAATATCTAGCTACATGGTGTTAGCTAATAACTAGCTAGCCATGTATTGACGTGGACATCGTTAGCTAGCAAGCAGCAAACGTTGACAGCTGTCTAGCTGGGCTTGACAATGTCGAGGCAATCATTTCCTTTCCTTAAAGAAATAGCTATGATGCTGACTTGATTTGCAGCATTCTGAAGTTGATAGGACAACTAGCGAGTTGTCAGCTGACTGACTAGCAAGCTGCCTGCTTGGACTTGGGGCAGGCAGGTGTTGTGCCGAAAATCTCCCCTCTGCCAGAATTATCCCCTTCTTCGCGTTCTTCATTGCTGCGACTTGCTTGCTAGTTGAGATTTCTGCTCTTAACTCCGTCACTGCAGTTTTCGGTTTGGCTATTTGACCCCCCTATAATTTTTATGTGACCCCCCTATCATTGTTTTAAATTATTCATAATACAAAAATCAACTTACATTGCTACATCAAACATGTCTAACAAAACAAAACAGGTTTAAACAAGAAAATACTCAAACACACAAAAAATATAAAATAATAAAAACAATTTTAGTGCAATTGTATTCATTGCAAATATCGAATTATAATGATTCAGGAAGATGTTATTATTGTTGTTATTTACTAGGGTTAATGTCTTGACAAGATAATAACAAATAAAAATGTAATTTTGGTATAGAATTTTTTAATTTTTGTTTGTGTATAAAGTATTTGGCAACAAGAATTTTAAAAAATCACAATAATTTCAATGGACTTGTTATCATTGCAATAGTAACATATATCTTTCATGTCAAAAACATGAGTATTGTTCATAATGGTAAATAAATATTTTGCAAGATTTTCCCAAAATTCTGACACAAATTTACATTCAAAGAACAAGTGAGACAGATTCTCACCTTTTTCACAGAAAACACAGATATCATCAATATCCACAAATGTGGATATCATAGAATTACATGGATATATCTTATATAAAGTTTTAACCTGCACTTCCTTAACTTTGTTTGGTATACAATTTTTGAAAGGACTTAACCATGCATTTTTCCAGACAATGTCAGGAATAAGCATGTTCCAGAAAATTTTTCCTCTCGTGTAAATTGGTTTTGTGAATGAAGAATTTGTCTTATATATTTATTACAACAAGATTTCTCAAGTAAGCCCACGCCTTCCAATCTGAGTTCTGGATACATTTTGTAATCATTACCAAAGCTAAGATGAGTTTTTATTAGTGTAGTTGGACCACTGGGAACGGCTTTGATCACAGAAATAAACTCTCTGAAAGGTATTGGAAACTCTTTCAATGCTCTAAATTGTTCATATGTGAGAATATTACCCTTGTTGTCAAAAACATCAAGAACAAAGTCAATATTCCTCTCATGCCAGCTGGGGTAGAACAATTACTTATTCAGTAATTCAGTTATGTCTGAATTATTCCACAAGAGAGCTTTATGGGGAGAAAAATTGTGTAGGAAACATGTTTTCCGGGCTATTAAAACTTGTTGGTGAAACCTAGCCAATTTAGCAGGTCATCTTTCAGGAATATAATTACATTTCAGTAAAAATTGAAGACCTCCCAAATTATTAAATAAATTATTTGGAATTAAATACCATATTGAATCAGTATTGATCAAACATCTTTTCAACCAGTTGATCTAGAAAGTGTTATTTATGTCAACAAAATTCAACACTTCCAGACCTCCTTCAGCTCTTTTATTAGAAAGGACTGACTTTTTAATATTTGTGAGACTTTATTTTTCCAGATGAAGTCAAGAAAGGTCTTATTGATCTCTTTACAAGTAGAAGGATTTACACAAAGATAATGACGAAGATAACAAAGATAACGAGACAGTCCCTCTGCCTTGGACAGAAGTACTCTCCCAAGTATAGAAACATTTCTTTGTAGCCAATTATTAAATATATGTTTGTTTTTCTTAATTTTAGGAAAGACATTCAAATATCTGACTGAGTGTTTTTTTGTTGTTGAATTTGACCCCTTTTTCTCCCCAATTTCGTGGTATCCAATTGTTAGTAGCTACTATCTTGTCTCATCGCTACAACTCCCGTACAGGCTCAGGAGAGACGAAGGTTGAAAGTCATGCGTCCTCCGATACACAACCCAACCAAGCCGCACTGCTTCTTAACACAGCGCGCATCAAACCCGGAAGCCAGCAGCACCAATGTGTCAGAGGAAACACCGTGCACCTGGCAACCTTGGTTAGCGTGCACTGCGCGAACCCAGAGTCTCTGGTGGCACAGCTGGCGCTGCAGTACAGCGCCCTGAACCACTGCGCCACCCGGGAGGCCCTTGATGAAGGCGGTGAAGGCGATATGTAAAGCTCTGACGAAGGCTGTGAGGTCAATATGTAAAGCTTATTAAAGAGCAGTGATACTATCAAGAGCAGTGTGCGGGTTCCTTGTTTTTTCTCATTTTATTCAACTGTTACCATGACACTGCAAAAAACATAGCTCAGATGTGCGAGTGCCTTTCGAATTTTGAGTGTAAACAGAACTCAAATCGGACCTGTTTAAATATCATCTACTTGTCACTAGACCACTTCTCAAATAAAATAAATAAGTCAAGTGTATTATTTTCTGCATGCTGAATGAGTATTTTATTTATAACCAGTTTATAAAAATAAAATACAAAATCATTTTAAATGAACTGAAAAAAACAAACACTGTACAAGGCATTGATATGGTATGAACAATAAAATAAACATAAATAATTACACTTATGTACAATGTAGATCTTCCCCTTGTTACAGTCTTTCCTTCTGGCTGTACACATATTTCTAAACCGTTGCAGCACAGGACTAAAACGTGAACCATTTCAAGAACTAACACTGAAGTCACACAGGCAACAATGAGCATCCATACACCCAATATATCAATTTGTTGTTGTTTGTTTGTTTGTTGTTTTGAGCTGTTTAGCTTATTGTCCCAAAACCTCCAACAACACAGTATCTGTGGCCTGGCCATGAATGAGTACAATCATTGGAGCACAGATACAGTCATGCTATGACAGCTTCCTGGCACCTGTACAATCCCATCACCAGGGCACCAGTGACAAATCAAAACCTCAGTCAGGAAAGTAACAATATACCACTTGGTTTGTGCAATAATAACAATAAAATACTAATATAATTAATGGATTGATTATTGGCATCACTGTTTATTCCTTTAACTCTTTGTCTTTACTGAAGCAGTAAGTGATGGTTCATCAAGATGATCTTTGAAATTAACACTTTTCACTTTTTACAGTTATATATTAAAAAGTTGCAGTTAGTTAGCTTATGGAAGTACCGAATATAGCCTAGAATTGAAAAGATATCGCAATACTGCTTGGTGTGGTACTATGTGGATGTTTACACCACAATCTCTGGATGTAAAAACAGACCTTTATCATACAACCAAGAGGAATTTAAAACTCTTAGAACACTCAACCTCGGTTCTGATTCCAGAATCCAGACACAGCTCACTGGTCAAATTGTTACTGACAATGAAGTCACGCATTCTGTCCAGTTAATGGACAACTTGATTGGGCCAAACGAGCCAATAAGAGAGAGAGAGCCAATAACAGAGCTGCCAACAGAAAGAAAAGCAATCTATCTGATGCTAATTTGCTGGAGAAATAGTTCCCACAGATCTATAAAGGCAGAACACACACACACACCCACACTCACATAATGACGACAGACACACACACACAGCTGCTAATCTGTTTATTATCTTATCCCGATTGCCTCGTCACCTTTACCCCTACCTACATGTACATATTACCTCAGTTACTTCGTACCCCTGCACACTGTATTGTTATTTTATTGTGTTACTATTCCCTTTTTATTTTGCTAATTATTCTTACTTTTTGACTGCATTGTTGGGAAAGGGCTCGTAAATAAGCATTTCACAGTAAAGTCTACACCTGTTGTATTCGGGTGGCATGTGACAAATAACATTTGATTTGAACACACCTGTCAAAGAGGGAAAGGGAGAACCCTATACAGCCTATGGGAGGAACCTAACGGTAGGTTGGGGCTAAGCAGTGGAGTGATCCTCAGCACAGAGTAGACAGACAGACACCATTCAGTTATCCCTTGCTTTACACACAGCCAGGGGAAGAGAAGAGAAAACACATGATTAAGGCGACTGACTGAATGAACACCCATCATAGCTGCTCTGTGAGAAAGAGGGGGCGTTCCACGCTGCCTACATGTTGCTCTGTGAGACAGAGAGGGAGTTCCACTCTGCCTACATGTTGCTCTGTGAGAAAGAGGGGGCGTTCCAGGCTGCCTACATGTTGCTCTGTGAGACAGAGAGGGAGTTCCAGGCTGCCTACATGTTGCTCTGTGAGACAGAGAGGGAGTTCCACGCTGCCTACATGTTGCTCTGTGAGACAGAGAGGGAGTTCCACGCTGCCTACATGTTGCTCTGTGAGACAGAGGGTGTTCCACGCTGCCTACATGTTGCTCTGTGAGACAGAGGGGGCGTTCCAGGCTGCCTACATGTTGCTCTGTGAGACAGAGAGGGTGTTCCACTCTGCCTACATGTTGCTCTGTGAGACAGAGAGGGTGTTCCACGCTGCCTACATGTTGCTCTGTGAGACAGAGAGGGAGTTCCAGGCTGCCTACATGTTGCTCTGCGAGAAAGAGGGGGCGTTCCACGCTGCCTACATGTTGCTCTGTGAGACAGAGAGGGAGTTCCGCGCTGCCTACATGTTGCTCTGCGAGAAAGAGGGGGTGTTCCAGGCTGCCTACATGTTGCTCTGTGAGACAGAGAGGGAGTTCCGCGCTGCCTACATGTTGCTCTGTGAGACAGAGAGGGAGTTCCAAGCTGCCTACATGTTGCTCTGTGAGACAGAGAGGGAGTTCCAGGCTGCCTACATGTTGCTCTGTGAGACAGAGAGGGAGTTCCGCGCTGCCTACATGTTGCTCTGTGAGACAGAGAGGGAGTTCCAAGCTGCCTACATGTTGCTCTGTGAGACAGAGAGGGTGTTCCACTCTGCCTACATGTTGCTCTGTGAGACAGAGAGGGAGTTCCGCGCTGCCTACATGTTGCTCTGTGAGACAGAGAGGGAGTTCCACGCTGCCTACATGTTGCTCTGTGAGACAGAGAGGGAGTTCCAGGCTGCCTACATGTTGCTCTGTGAGACAGAGAGGGAGTTCCACGCTGCCTACATGTTGCTCTGTGAGACAGAGAGGGAGTTCCAAGCTGCCTACATGTTGCTCTGTGAGAAAGAGGGGGCGTTCCAGGCTGCCTACATGTTGCTCTGTGAGACAGAGAGGGAGTTCCACGCTGCCTACATGTTGCTCTGTGAGACAGAGAGGGTGTTCCGCGCTGCCTACATGTTGCTCTGTGAGACAGAGAGGGAGTTCCGCGCTGCCTACATGTTGCTCTGTGAGACAGAGAGGGAGTTCCAAGCTGCCTACATGTTGCTCTGTGAGAAAGAGGGGGCGTTCCAGGCGGCCTACATGTTGCTCTGTGAGAAAGAGGGGGCGTTCCAGGCGGCCTACACATTGCTCTGTGAGAGGTTGCCTACACTTTGCACAGATCATTAAGTCATTGATGGGGTTCCTGCAATGTTAAACACTATTCTCTTTCACATTTGTAGCTATCTTAGTTCAATCAGATCTGTATCAACATGTCTGTAATGTAAACAACCTGGAATGCCACCAGACTGTAGGCAGGTACCAATACTATCTACCACAATGGACCAAGTAAAACAATTCACTTGACATACAATAGATCATTATAGTTCATCTCATACTGCAGAATTACAGTAGATTATGGTTGTATGATAAAAGTACTTTAGATTAAGGCAATTATTTCCCTCTACACGTTATTCATACTATGCATGTGTCACATCATGATAAGCCAATCAAACCATACTATGCATGTGTCACATCATGATAATAAGCCAATCAGACCATACTATGCATGTGTCACATCATGATAATAAGCCAATCAAACCATACTATGCATGTGTCACATCATGATAATAAGCCAATCAGACTCTACGATGCATGTGTCACATCATGATAATAAGCCAATAAGTTTTTTTTTAATCAGTAATGAGGCAGTACAGTAGTCCTAAGATGTGAGCATTGGAGAGCTAGGAAACCAGACCAATGCTGTGGGTCAAGTGGGACGATAAGAGTGAACGAGATCATGAGACGAAAGGGAAATCTAAGCAAATGAAATATTTCAACCAAAATACATGTGGTACTACCCAACAAACATAAGTCCCTTTCAGACAATCACAGTGCATTATGGGAACTGGTATGCTGCTTACTTCACTGATTGGTTGATTGTTTTTCTCGGTAGGCAGCGCATGCAAGGAGTAGTAGTGCTGGAAGAATGAGTTAGTTATATCACAGTGTATTACAAGCAGAGGGGTGGGGAGATGTAGCCTGCGTATCACTGTTTCTGCTATCATACCACTCCTTGTCATGCCAATGCTTGACAATGACACAGAGTACAACGATTGGAATGTCAGCACAAAACTGGTTCTGTATTTCGGGCTAAGGGAGAGGGTGTAGTAGGTAGAACCAAGGTTAGGTGAGGGAGGTTTTAAATGAGTGTTCATTGAATCTTTATGAAGTAAAGAAAATGGGGTTGGTTCTCAAACAATATATGAACGGTTTGAAATAATAGTGCACAAAACATGTCATTACAAAGCAAAGACAACATTTTTCTTCGCATGTTTTTTATCCTTTGGAAGTTTGAAACATTGATTTGGTATAGGATATTTATATGACATAAATCAGTGTTTCCCCAACTCCAGTCCTCCAGTACCCATTTCTATTGTAGCACTGGACAAGCACACCTGATTCAACTTGTCAACTAATCATCAAGCCCTCGATTAACTAAATCAGGTGTGTTTGTCCGGGGCTACAACAACGTGTGCTGTTGGGGGTACTGGAGGAGGGAAACTGACAAATACTATGATATTATTTGACATAAATGTTGGACCTGTCCTAAACTTTATACAACACAGGATATCTACGTTTTAGTTTAAAACATTTCCTTTTTTTAATATCATAAATAACAATGATCGTTCTTCAAATATTGTCTGAATAAATCAAATAAAAACATTAACTTGGCCTCCTTTTCCTTGTAGTGAATAAGACTGCTACAATCACATGATGAGGACTGTCTGTCTGTAGTGAATAAGACTGCTACAATCACATGATGAGGACTGTCTGTCTGTAGTGAATAAGACTGCTACAATCACATGATGAGGACTGTCTGTCTGTAGTGAATAAGACTGCTACAATCACATGATGAGGACTGTCTGTCTGTAGTGAATAAGACTGCTACAATCACATGATGAGGACTGTCTGTCTGTAGTGAATAAGACTGCTACAATCACATGATGAGGACTGTCTGTCTGTAGTGAATAAGACTGCTACAATCACATGATGAGGACTGTCTGTCTGTAGTGAATAAGACTGCTACAATCACATGATGAGGACTGTCTGTCTTTGCAGCTGGCACAAATGAGTCTTATTAGACTCCTTGAATAAAAATGAGAAACATACCTTGCAGTGAAACTAGAAGCTGCTCAAAGTGCCACGGCAAGGCACACATTATACATGAATGATAATAATAACCTAGTATTCACCACTAGTGTAGTAATGAGTACCATAAGTGTTATCAGCAGGCATCCTAATTCTCCTCAGCAGGCAACCCAATTCTCCTCAGCAGGCATGCCAATTCTCCTCAGCAGGCATCCCAATTCTCCTCAGCAGGCATCCCAATTCTCCTCAGCAGGCATCCCAATTCTCCTCAGCAGGCATCCCAATTCTCCTCAGCAGGCATCCCAATTCTCCTCAGCAGGCATCCCAATCCTCCTCAGCAGGCATCCCAACCCCCCACCCCCATCCATATATTTAAATGAATTGGATGGTTGTAAGCATGGGCAAGGTTAGGGAGGGTTGCCATCATATCTCTTACACCATTAATTTCCTATTAAGTCCAAGGAGGAAGGGTAGAGAAATGGGACACAAAGTCAGACTCCATTCTGAAGAGGAGCATACAAAGGGAATCATGGCCCAGTAACTAGTGTTCACATTTAGTTTGCCATTTAGATTCCCCAGATCAGTCGACACATTAGGCACAAGTACGTGTGTGAGCACACACACATTTTATATGATTGTTTTAAAGGAAGGATCACTTCCTTCTCAAAAGACTGATCACTTCTATCATTGATCAATTGATTGCTTTAAATGCCTTTGAAATAAATGACACTCACTGAAGAGAGAGAGAGAGAGAGAGAGAGAGAGAGAGAGAGAGAGAGAGAGAGAGAGAGGACACATCAATCGATGATGTCATCAGTTAGTGTGTACCTGGTGTGACAAGTGTGTCAAGATGTAAATAAATAAATAAATAGGTTCTGTAGATAGTGTACATTTCTCTGGAGCTTCATGGCCATAAATGTAGACTTGCTATACCTTGCACTCCCCAGGTCAGTACAGAGGAAACAGAATAGACTGAGTCTATATTCAATTGGTGAGTGATGAATAAATGAGTGCTGACTGACTGACCGAGGGTATTCTGAATGAGGGCTAAGTGTGTTCACTTCACTGATGATATGAGGGAAAACACCCCACAAGAACACCAACATCTTATACATAGCATAATGCACATAGATCCTTTTCGCACGAGGTATGAACTATTAAAGTGGGCATATGAATTAGGGACTAAACAATGACCAAATAGTTGGAATTAGAGAAGAAAGTGTGAAGAAGGAGGGGAGGAGAGGAGAGGGGTGGGACAGGGGAGGAGAGGGGAGGGACAGGGGAGGAGAGGGGGGACAGGGGAGGAGAGGGGGGACAGGGGAGGAGAGGGGGACAGGGGAGGAGAGGGGGGGACATTATGTTCAGTATTCTCTGACAGAAGCCTCAGGTCTTCATTGATCCAGAGCAGGATCGTTTGGTCTGCATCAACATCCTGATCCCACCCTCTGATGTGGCAATGACACTGACTCCCAGGCCATACTCGTAAAGCCTCTCACAATAAGACTACTGATCTAGGATCAGTCTAACCTTTTAGGTCATAATGAATACGATTGTACATGTAATCTTATTCATTATTACCTAAAAGGCCAAACTGATCCTAGATCAGCAGTCCTACTCTGAGACACTTGAATAAACGGGCCCAGGGGTTTCTATGGGTCAGGCTAGGACCAGGGCCAGAGCAGTGACCCACTATCTACTGCTCAGCTTGCTGGAGCACTTCCTCTCTCTCTCCTCGCGGCTGCAGGCTTTCCACTTGAGGGCGTGGTGGTGGTGGGAGCCGGTGCGGGCCTGGCGGCAGCAGCAAATCTCCTGATGGTGGGGGTAGGAGCGCCGGGGAGGAGGGGGGGACCCAGAGAAGCTGGGAGGAGAACAGGAGCGACCGAAACAAACCCCTCTGCCTTGCTCTCCCCCGCGGTGTTCGTGGCGAGAGGGGGAGGAGGAGACAGAGCGCTGTAGAGAGGAACAGCTGCGTGGGGAGGCACTGGAGCTCCGGTGGTGATGGTGGTGGGGGGAGCTGGTCAGGCTACACATGCCCATCCGGGAGCCTACAAGCTGGGCTGAGGTGTGGCCGTGGTGGGGGGAACCGCGGGCAGATCCACCACCCTGACCATGGTGCATCAGCTGGGACAGACAGGTCAGGAGGTCTGAGTCCCTTGTGCTGCCCGCTCGGATCCGATAACGCTTCAGTCTTGGGTGGAGGAAGGGGGTGAGGTTTTGGGAAGATGGAGAATGAGTTTAGAACTTTAGATATACCTTTAACATGTAGATGAATGTAATTCAGTTCATGATAGTAGAGGCTCATCCCAGATCTGTTGGTGCTGTCTTGCCAACCCCAAACATTGGCATGACAATGAACATAGGAGTTGGCAAGGCTGCACAAACAGACTCGGAATCAGGTTACCATGATAGGTGAGATAAACCTGTCATTAAAGCTAATCATGAAGAGTCCTATTACCTGCCCTCCGCTGCAAGCCGACTGGGTGGTCTCCCCGGGGGTGGGCGTGGAAGGTACTGTGCAGCACTCTCCTGCTCTGGGGCCGGGTTGGTAGGGTTAAAAGGGCGTGGGATCTTGCTCTTACGGAACAAGGGGCTGGAAGAGGAGGAGAGGGAGGGGGCGTCATTACCCTGGCAGTCAGAGCGCGAGCCCAGGAACGACTCATCGGCCTTCTCAGAGCGGTCTGAGGCGGAGGACAGCTGGTCCCCGTGGGGGAGCGAGGCCACCACGGGGCCGCGGTGGGAGATAGAGGGAGAGGGGGCTGGGTGGTGGCCTCCTCCCTGATGGTGGGGGGCTTTCTTCTGGAGTAGCTTCTCCATGGCAGAGCCAGGGGTGGGGAGAAGGTCCAGCAGGACGGGGATACGGCTCAGCCTGCGGGAGGGGTCCTTACGGGGGCTGGGTGGCGGAGAGGGGGTGGTCAGAGCTGGGGTTTGGTCAGTGGTCTCCACCCCATCTGCCCTGTCAGGCTGGGGTTGGTCACTCTCAGGGTCTTTGAGCTCTGGAAAGGCTCCACTGCCACTGACGTCTCCCTGGCTGTTAGCTGGGGGAGAGAGAAGGCCGTTTACTAGGCCTAACAGTGGGCTGTGGGGGGAGTGAGGAGAACGGGGGGAGTGAGGAGAACGGGGGGAGCGAGGAGAACGGGGGGAGCGAGGAGAACGGGGGGAGCGAGGAGAACGGGGGGAGCGAGGGGAATTAGAACGTGGAGAATGAGGAGAATGGGGGAGCGAGGAGAACGGGGGGAGCGAGGAGAACGGGGGGAGCGAGGGGAATTAGAACGTGGAGAATGAGGAGAACGGGGGGAGCGAGGAGAACGGGGGTAGTGAGAACGGGGGTAGTGAGGAGGATGGGGAGAGGTAGGAGAACGGGGGGAGCGAGGAGAACGGGGGGAGCGAGGAGAATGGGGGAGCGAGGAGAATGGGGGGAGAGAGGAGAACGGGGGGAGCGAGGAGAATGGGGGGAGCGAGGAGAGGACGCTCGGCTTGGCACAGGGCTGTGGGCTTTGGTGTAGGTCTGGGTGTCTCGTCCGTTGATCAGGGTATCTGCCAGGAGGTCATCCAGGCTGGTGGGGCTGCCGGGCTGGCTAGGGGTGTGGCTAGGGGTGTGGCTAGGGGTGTGGCTAGGGGTGGGCAGGATGTAGATGTCAGTGGTAGCAGTAATATCCTGGGGTTGCTGGGCCTCAGCTGCTGCATCTTCTCGTCTCTCCAGCTGTAGGCCCTGTGGAACACAGTCTGAACCAGACGGGGACTGCTGAGCTGTCAGCTAAAGAGAGAGGGGAAAGGGAGAAAAAGGGAGCGAAGGGTGGGGGAAGCAGAAAGACACAGAGAGAGAGAAGGGGGAGAGAGAGATAAAGAAAGAAAGAGAGAGTGAGACAGAGAGAGAGATAAAGAAAGAGAGAGAGATAAAGAGAGAGAGAGAGAGAGAGAGAGAGAGAGAGAGAGAGAGAGAGAGAGAGAGAGAGAGAGAGAGGGGGGCAGGTTAACAATTAAATAGAGTCAAATTATTGCATTGTAAGAGATCATGTGAAAATATTGAATGGAGATCATAACATGTCACAGCATCATCAAGGCAATGTCAGTCAAGCTGTTAGTTGATATCAAAAAAGCGCAACAAGACAGACCTGGGTCAAATCTATCATCTATTTGATTTAGCTTGGACTTTTGGGACTATGCCATTGTGCCTGGAATGCTTACTCAAGCACCACTCAAGTATTTGACACGTATTTAACCCAGATCTGCAACAACAACAAAAACATTCACTCAACTAATCAGGGGCTTACAAAAGAGACAGGAAGTCAGGGTCCGTAAAAAAGCAGTTCAGGTTGAGTAAAAAAGAGAGAGAACACAGGAGGAAATGAAATAACAACAGACAAAAGTCCCTGTCTTGCAATGAAGAAAAGTGGAATTGCAATTTCATTCATGCTCTGAATTGACTGAATTGAAAAGGAATTGTAAAGGAAATGACCCTAACTATTCCCCTGACATCAGGACACATGGATCTGAGCATGCTTTGTCTGTAGCACAATAGCCTGCTCTTCTCTGGAGAAAGCAGCCTGCCGGACGACAACACAACAACACAACAATTCAACACAATAACAACCATAACAACAACAACCCAACAAAACACAGCACAACTAACACACTAGCAGCAAAAGGAAACAAAAAGAACAACCACATTATTTTAAAAAGACAGTAAGTATCTAATAGTGGAGGGCATTAGGTAGGCGGTGTGTTATGGTTAAGATAGAGACGTCTGATTGGTTCGTGGCCCAGGGGTGGATTATCAATCACCTGCTGGAGTTGGGCGCGTGTGATGCGTATAACGGAAGGGAACTTGCTGCTGGCAGCGCCCGCCGGAATAGCGGGCAGTTTCCTGCGCCCGGAGGGTGATTGGTTACGGGCGGAACCGAGGCCGGGGTGAGGAGGTGGCGGTAGGGAGGCGTGGTAGGAGGAAGAAGAGGTGGGATGGAGGAGGTACTGGTTGTGGTATTCGGCTGAGTAGCTGTGACTCATCCCAGGGGGGTCCCTCTGGTGCAGGGGGTCCGACAGGGTGGTGAGGAGGGTCTGGGTGTGCGGGCTTGGGGAACGCAGGAGCAGGGGACTGGACATCCTGGCCAACACCTCCTCAGGCAGAGATGGAGGAGAGGTAGGGAGCTAAGAGAGGTGATGAGAGGTAATGTCGGGGAGGGAGGGCGGAGCAGGAAGAGGTAATGTCGGGCAGGGAGGACGGAGCAGGAAGAGGTAAAGTTGTGGAGGGAGGACGGAGCAGGAAGAGGTAAAGTTGTGGAGAGAGGACGGAGCAGGAAGAGGTAAAGTTGTGGAGAGAGGACGGAGCAGGAAGAGGTAAAGTTGTGGAGAGAGGACGGAGCAGGAAGAGGTAAAGTTGTGGAGGGTGGACGGAGCAGGAAGAGGTAAAGTTGTGGAGAGAGGACGGAGCAGGAAGAGGTAAAGTTGTGGAGAGAGGACGGAGCAGGAAGAGGTAAAGTTGTGGAGGGAGGATGGAGCAGGAAGAGGTAAAGTTGTGGAGAGAGGACGGAGCAGGAAGAGGTAAAGTTGTGGAGAGAGGACGGAGCAGGAAGAGGTAAAGTTGTGGAGAGAGGACGGAGCAGGAAGAGGTAAAGTTGTGGAGGGAGGACGGAGCAGGAAGAGGTAAAGTTGTGGAGAGAGGACGGAGCAGGAAGAGGTAAAGTTGTGGAGAGAGGACGGAGCAGGAAGAGGTAAAGTTGTGGAGAGAGGACGGAGCAGGAAGAGGTAAAGTTGTGGAGGGAGGACGGAGCAGGAAGAGGTAAAGTTGTGGAGAGAGGACGGAGCAGGAAGAGGTAAATTTGTAAGAAGAGAGGACGGAGCAGGAAGACGTAAAGTTGTAAGAAGAGAGGACGGAGCAGGAAGAGGTAAAGTTGTAAGAAGAGAGGACGGAGCAGGAAGAGGTAAAGTTGTAAGAAGAGAGGACGGAGCAGGAAGAGGTAAAGTTGTAAGAAGAGAGGACGGAGTAGGAAGAGGTAAAGTTGTAAGAAGAGAGGACGGAGCAGGAAGAGGTAAAGTTGTAAGAAGAGAGGACGGAGCGGGAAGAGGTAAAGTTGTAATAATAGAGGACGGAGCAGGAAGAGGTAAAGTCGGGGAGAGGACGGAGCAGGAAGAGGTAAAGTTGTGGAGAGAGGATGGAGCAGGAAGAGGTAAAGTTGTAAGAAGAGAGGACGGAGCAGGAAGAGGTAAAGTTGTAAGAAGAGAGGACGGAGCAGGAAGAGGTAAAGTTGTAAGAAGAGAGGACGGAGCAGGAAGAGGTAAAGTTGTAAGAAGAGAGGACGGAGTAGGAAGAGGTAAAGTTGTAAGAAGAGAGGACGGAGCGGGAAGAGGTAAAGTTGTAAGAATAGAGGACGGAGCAGGAAGAGGTAAAGTCGGGGAGAGAAGAGGAAGAGGTAAAGTTGTGGAGAGAGGACGGAGCAGGAAGAGGTAAAGTTGTGGAGAGAGGACGGAGCAGGAAGAGGTAAAGTCGGGGAGAGAGGACGGAGCAGGAAGAGGTAAAGTCGGGGAGAGAGGACGGAGCAGGAAGAGGTAAAGTCGGGGAGAGAGGACGGAGCAGGAAGAGGTAAAGTTGTAAGAAGAGAGGACGGAGCAGGAAGAGGTAAAGTTGTAAGAAGAGAGGACAGAGCAGGAAGAGGTAAAGTCGGGGAGAGGACGGAGCAGGAAGAGGTAAAGTTGTGGAGAGAGGACGGAGCAGGAAGAGGTAAAGTTGTAAGAAGAGAGGACGGAGCGGGAAGAGGTAAAGTTGTAATAATAGAGGACGGAGCAGGAAGAGGTAAAGTCGGGGAGAGGACGGAGCAGGAAGAGGTAAAGTTGTGGAGAGAGGATGGAGCAGGAAGAGGTAAAGTTGTAAGAAGAGAGGACGGAGCAGGAAGAGGTAAAGTTGTAAGAAGAGAGGACGGAGCAGGAAGAGGTAAAGTTGTAAGAAGAGAGGACGGAGCAGGAAGAGGTAAAGTTGTAAGAAGAGAGGACGGAGTAGGAAGAGGTAAAGTTGTAAGAAGAGAGGACGGAGCGGGAAGAGGTAAAGTTGTAAGAATAGAGGACGGAGCAGGAAGAGGTAAAGTCGGGGAGAGGACGGAGCAGGAAGAGGTAAAGTTGTGGAGAGAGGACGGAGCAGGAAGAGGTAAAGTTGTGGAGAGAGGACGGAGCAGGAAGAGGTAAAGTCGGGGAGAGAGGACGGAGCAGGAAGAGGTAAAGTCGGGGAGAGAGGACGGAGCAGGAAGAGGTAAAGTCGGGGAGAGAGGACGGAGCAGGAAGAGGTAAAGTTGTAAGAAGAGAGGACGGAGCAGGAAGAGGTAAAGTTGTAAGAAGAGAGGACAGAGCAGGAAGAGGTAAAGTCGGGGAGAGGACGGAGCAGGAAGAGGTAAAGTTGTGGAGAGAGGACGGAGCAGGAAGAGGTAAAGTTGTGGAGAGAGGACGGAGCAGGAAGAGGTAAAGTCGGGGAGAGAGGACGGAGCAGGAAGAGGTAAAGTTGTAAGAAGAGAGGACGGAGCGGGAAGAGGTAAAGTCGGGGAGGGAGGACGGAGCAGGAAGAGGTAAAGTCGGGGAGAGAGGACGGAGCAGGAAGAGGTAAAGTCGTGGAGAGAGGACGGAGCAGGAAGAGGTAAAGTCGTGGAGAGAGGACGGAGCAGTAAGAGGTAAAGTCGTGGAGAGATGACGGAGCAGGAAGAGGTAAAGTCGGGGAGAGAGGACGGAGCAGGAAGAGGTAAAGTTGGGGAGGGAGGACGGATCAGGAAGAGGTAAAGTCGGGGAGAGAGGACGGAGCGGGAAGAGGTAAAGTTGTGGAGAGAGGACGGAGCAGGAAGAGGTAAAGTTGTAAGAAGAGAGGACGGAGCGGGAAGAGGTAAAGTTGTAATAATAGAGGACGGAGCAGGAAGAGGTAAAGTCGGGGAGAGGACGGAGCAGGAAGAGGTAAAGTTGTGGAGAGAGGACGGAGCAGGAAGAGGTAAAGTTGTAAGAAGAGAGGACGGAGCAGGAAGAGGTAAAGTTGTAAGGAGGACGGAGCAGGAAAGTAAAGTTGTAAGAAGAGTTGGGCAGGAAGAGGTAAAGTTGTAAGAAGAGAGGACGGAGTAGGAAGAGGTAAAGTTGTAAGAAGAGAGGACGGAGCGGGAAGAGGTAAAGTTGTAAGAATAGAGGACGGAGCAGGAAGAGGTAAAGTCGGGGAGAGGACGGAGCAGGAAGAGGTAACGTTGTAAGAAGGGAGGACGGAGCAGGAAGAGGTAAAGTCGGGGAGAGGACGGAGCAGGAAGAGGTAAAGTCGGGGAGAGGACGGAGCAGGAAGAGGTAAAGTTGTGGAGAGGCCGGAGCAGGAAGAGGTAAAGTTGGGGTGAGAGGACAGAGCAGGAAGAGGTAAAGTCGTGGAGAGAGGACGGAGCAGGAAGAGGTAAAGTCGGGGAGAGAGGACGGAGCAGGAAGAGGTAAAGTCGGGGAGAGGACGGAGCAGGAAGAGGTAAAGTCGGGGAGAGGACGGAGCAGGAAGAGGTAAAGTTGGGGTGAGAGGACAGAGCAGGAAGAGGTAAAGTCGGGGAGAGGACGGAGTGGGATGGCGGAGGAACAGTGTGAGAAAGGGGTGGATAGGAGTGGGGGTGAGAGAGGGCGAGGAGTAAAGCATATATTTAGAACTTAAAGGGAGCGGGTGTAGAGGTGGGAGGAATTCTGAGATCTCAAAACGTCTCCTTAGAGGAATCACTATCTCTTTCTTCAAATAGCACCTTTTGATAAAGGGTCAACCCAGAAAAAAAAACTAAACATAGCAAATGAAAGTTGCAAATAATGCAAAAGCATTTTCTGAGAAGTTTCCTTAATTTTATCAAGCTCACACAAGCAAAGAAACAAGCTCACAGACATAAGTGATCACGATCACATTTTACTTTAAACTACAGTAAGATGCTACTGATGATCCAGATGGATGAAGTATCCTACTATGTCTAGTTCTGTGTTAAGGTGTAGTATCCTACTATGTCTAGTTCTGTGTTAAGGTGTAGTATCCTACTGTGTCTAGTTCTGTGTTAAGGTGTAGTATCCTACTGTGTCCATTGCATGATATGTCTTGAACTGTGTGAGCTGTGTTATGGTGAAATGTACAGTGAGGTACTGTATGTAATATTGGAGTGTTTTACAGTTAGGTATGTAACGGTGACATGTTTTACAGTGAAGTATGTAACAGTGAAGTGTTTTACAGTGAGGTATGTAATAGTGAAGTGTTTTACAGTGAGGTATGTAATAGTGAAGTGTTTTACAGTGAGGTATGTAATAGTGAAGTGTTTTACAGTGAGGTATGTAATACCGTAGTGTTTTACAGTGAGGTATGTAATAGTGAAGTGTTTTACAGTGAGGTATGTAATAGTGAAGTGTTTTACAGTGAGGTATGTAATAGTGAAGTGTTTTACAGTGAGGTATGTAATAGTGAAGTGTCTTACAGTGAGGTATGTAATAGTGAAGTGTTTTACAGTGAGGTAGGTAATAGTGAAGTGTTTTACAGTGAGGTATGTAATAGTGAAGTGTTTTACAGTGAGGTATGTAATAGTGAAGTGTTTTACAGTGAGGTATGTAATAGTGAAGTGTTTTACAGTGAGGTATGTAATAGTGAAGTGTTTTACAGTGAGGTATGTAATACCGAAGTGTTTTACAGTGAGGTATGTAATAGTGAAGTGTTTTACAGTGAGGAATGTAATAGTGATGTGTTTTACAGTGAGGTATGTAATAGTGAAGTGTTTTACAGTGAGGTATGTAATAGTGAAGTGCTTTACAGTGAGGAATGTATTGGTTACATTTTTACAGTGAGGTATGTAATAGTGAAGTGTTTTACAGTGAGGTATGTAATACCGAAGTGTTTTACAGTGAGGTATGTAATAGTGAAGTGCTTTACAGTGAGGAATGTATTGGTTACATTTTTACAGTGAGGTATGTAATAGTGAAGTGTTTTACAGTGAGGTATGTAATAGTGAAGTGTTTTACAGTGAGGTATGTAATAGTGAAGTGCTTTACAGTGAGGAATGTATTGGTTACATTTTTACAGTGAGGTATGTAATAGTGATGTGTTTTACAGTGCGGAATGTATTGGTTACATTTTTACAGTGAGGTATGTAATAGTAAAGTGTTTTACAGTGAGGAATGTATTGGTTACATTTTTACAGTGAGTAATGTAATAGTGAAGTGCTTTACAGTGAGATATGTAATAGTGAAGTACTTTACAGTGAGGTATGTAATAGTGACATGTTTTACAGTGAGGTATGTAATAGTGACATGTTTTACAGTGAGGAATGTAATAGTGAAGTGTTTTACAGTGAGGTATGTAATGGTGACATGTTTTACAGTGAGGTATGTAATAGTGACATGTTTACAGTGAGATATGTAATAGTGAAGTGTTTTACAGTGAGGTATGTAATAGTGAAGTGCTTTACAGTGAGATATGTAATAGTGCCGTGTTTTACAGTGAACTGTGTCATACTAGTCTGTGAGGTCCGTACCTGTGTGAGTGCTCCCTCAGCCAGGGCATCAGCAGGGCTAGAGGGGGTGACGGGGGGCAGGCTTCCCGTAGGTCCCACACTCAGTTCCAGCCTGTCCACCCTGGGGGGTCGTCCGCTGGCGCCTGGATGCCCCTGGAGGTCCCCATCCCTGTGCCCATGGATCTGACCAGGACTGGAGTTCCCCGTGGACCCCTCTCCTGCCCCAAAGGGTACCTCCAGCACCTGCAGCTCCTCTTCTTCCTCCTTGGAGGGGCTGGTCGTAGCTTTATCTCCCATTCCTGTCCCTGGGGACCCGCTGGGCCTCTCCATCATCATCCACTCCCTGGAGTCCACCTTCCCCTGTCCGGAGCTCAGGTTGAGGGCCACAAAGCCTCCGCTGCTGGGGGCCACCTCGCCCTGTTCCAGAGACCTGTGGGAGTGAGGGGAGACGGGTTTGGGTGAACCGCTGGCACCGCCACCGGATAGGAACTCCTCGTCGTTGTGCCAGACTCGGTCAGTGCCACCACGTCCTGGTCCTGTGGCACCTCCAGTGGGTACAACCAGGCCCTTCTCCTGCTGCTGCCCACAGCCCTCCAGCTGATTCCCTGAGCTGGAGAGACACACCGACCGATTGAACAGGTCAGACAATGGCAGATTATAACATAGTAGTTAGTGAGGGTGAGGGTTAGCAGAGTTAGCAATAGCAGGGTTGAGGTCAATTGCATTAAAATTCAGTCAGTTTAGGAAGTAAACTAATTCATCATTAAAACAAACTTTTAAATGATTGTATAGGAACTTTAGTTCATCTTGATTAATATCCTGAACAGACTGAATTGCAGTAGAATCTAGTCCCTGGTTGTTATGTTAGTGTAGTGTGGAAGGAATAGAAGGCCAGGGGGTTAGTGGGGGTACTGACCACGCCTCCATGAACCGTTCAGGACTGGGCTTGGTCTCCAAGGTCAGTCTCCTGTCCAGCTCAAAGCTGTGGATGTTACGGAGCTTCCTGAGGAGAGGACTACCACCATCCTGTCCTGACACCCCCACTATCTCAGAGTGTACCCGGACAGGGGAGCCCAGGCTGAGGTTGGCATACGGGCTCTGGAGACCCCCCTGGTTCTTGCTGTGCTCCTCCTCTGTTGCTGCCTAGTGGGGAGAGAAAGGGGGGGATAGAGTGATATATGGTTGAACTCACGTCGTCATGGTGTGTGTGTTTCAGGGTTTCCAGCACCGGACGTTTGACCGGCAGCATTTGAATTTACTGGACATTTGAGAAATGTACCGGACCCATATGCATTGGGTGCAACGGGATGCGTCCTTCTTACTGAATCCTGATGCGCAGTTTGGAGATGTTAGAATGACTGTCCACATGTACTTTCTTTCAGCCAACATACAGCAAAATCCCCAGCCTATGTCAATCTACTATCTCCCATAGTAGAAAAGTGTACCTATTCTATTGGTCAGCTTGCCTTTCTGTGCGAGAAAGAAATAGCCTATTCCAAACAGACTCTGGGACAGTTATGTGATGATAGATGCCAATTTCATACAACCAATAGTCCTAGGCTACATTAAAATACTTTAGAAAAGCAATGAGGCTGATGCAACAGATCAGAACATTTAGCTCAAAATGTTGATAAACTTATTTCTTCACAACGCAGCAATGTGCACAAGGCAGTAGGCTACACAAGGCAGTAGGCTACACAAGTCGGTAGGCTACACAAGGCAGTAGGTTACACAAGGCAGTAGACTACACAAGGCAGTAGGCTACAAAAGGCGGTAGGCTACACAAGGCAGTAGGCTACACAAGGCGGTAGGCTACACAAGGCGGTAGGCTACACAAGGCGGTAGGCTACACAAGGCAGTAGGCTACACAAGGCGGTAGGCTACACAAGGCAGTAGGCTACACAAGGCAGTAGGCTACACAAGTCGGTAGGCTGCACAAGGCAGTAGGCTACACAAGGCAGTAGGCTGCACAAGGCAGTAGGCTGCACAAGGCGGTAGGCTACACAAGGCAGTAGGCTACTCAAGTCGGTAGGCTACACAAGTCGGTAAGCTACACAAGTCGGTAAACTACACAAGTCGGTAGGCTACACAAGTCGGTAAGCTACACAAGTCGGTAGGCTACACAAGTCGGTAAGCTACACAAGTCGGTAGGCTACACAGTCGGTAAGCTACACAAGTCGGTAAGCTACACAAGTCGGTAAGCTACACAGTCGGTAAGCTACACAAGTCGGTAAACTACACAGTCGGTAAGCTACACAGTCGGTAAGCTACACAAGTCGGTAAGCTACACAGTCGGTAAGCTACACAGTCGGTAAGCTACACAAGTCGGTAAGCTACACAGTCGGTAAGCTACACAGTCGGTAAGCTACACAAGTCGGTAAGCTACACAAGTCGGTAAGCTACACAGTCGGTAAGCTACACAAGTCGGTAAGCTACACAGTCGGTAAGCTACACAAGTCGGTAAGCTACACAGTCGGTAAGCTACACAAGTCGGTAAACTACACAGTCGGTAAGCTACACAGTCGGTAAGCTACACAAGTCGGTAAACTACACAGTCGGTAAGCTACACAGTCGGTAAGCTACACAAGTCGGTAAGCTACACAGTCGGTAAGCTACACAGTCGGTAAGCTACACAAGTCGGTAAGCTACACAAGTCGGTAAGCTACACAGTCGGTAAGCTACACAAGTCGGTAAGCTACACAGTCGGTAAGCTACACAGTCGGTAAGCTACACAAGTCGGTAAGCTACTGATAGAGGAAATTGTGGTTGAAATGACTAATTATGTATACATTCCAATCAGAACTGACTAGTCCAAATGCTATAATGTACTGTACATGTGAATTTTCTCTCTTGCTCCCTTTCCCAATTGTATATAATGTAGTCAGGAGTTTAGTAACAATGAAGGTCTGTTCCTTAGTTCATTCAGTTGTACAAATCTCCAGGTGGTGGGAACGGGCCATCTCCAGATTGTCTAGAATGTTGATTTATACTGACTGGCCTTGACTTCGTGCTGATAACGCGAATGCTAAAAGCTAGGGGCCCCTCTGCTTGTGAAATAGAAGAAAAACGTCATTTTCAGTTTATAACCTGTGGAAATGTGTGTATGCATTGAGTACTCTCTGGAATTAAACATTATTACCTTGGCTTTTAAGACTGGTCTCAATCTACTTCATGCATAATTAATGAACTTACAAATCATTAATGAATTAGAATTGAGTGCGAATTTGTTTTTGGCTACAAAACACATAGGAATTATAGAAATTCCACTATCAGCTACACAAGTCGGTAAGCTACACAGTCGGTAGGCTACGTGCAAATGATCGTTCCTTAATGCAGTTAGCGGGAAAACACCATTGCCAAAAGCCCACCACACATGTGACAGAGATGAAAATATCTGTTTGAAATGTCGAAAGAGGTGAGATCTAAAGAGGCAACAACTATCATGTGCTGCTGATATAACTAGGATAATGCCTTTGGCTGCTAGACAATGAAAGAAAGTTGATTTAAAAAACAAAAGAACATGAGAGAAATAGGCTGCATGGTTTCAATGGAATATGGAAAAATAATTTTGTCTAGGCTACTTTGAAGCAAGTAAAACTTTAAAGTTTCAAACAATTAAGTACATGTTTTCAAAATGCATACTGCCTCCAGCTCATTGTAAAGTGGTGTGTGACACGCTGAATCCTGCCTACCCCTGCCTATGCACATGAATCATGAATAGAAAGCACGTTTCAATTACCAGTTGAGAAATTAAAATATATTTGCTTTTTTTAATCATGGCCATGAAAACGTTTTTTTTTTTTTTTACACGTGATTGCATTTAGATTTGTTGTGCAATGATTGGTCTTATAAAAGCATGTTTCACTCCAGCAGCAACGAATGAGCTGTTTGAGAAGCTGTAGCAGCAGCTCTTGCGCTGTCCGACAGATTTTCTACTCAAATGTAGGCTCTGTATCTGTATGCTGTGCAGGTGTGATGAATAAGATAGGCTACATAGCGACAAACAGAAATACACACTTGCCAATTTAATTCCACTAAATTATGCAAATGTTCCTATAGATCAATAAGCATGACCGGTCAAATATATTTCCATCGACTAGTATTTCCATCAATGAATAGGCTAAAAAGCATTATTTTGCAATGGGATTTTAGCCGGGGGCAATTAGCCGGAGTAAATGTTATTTATTGGCTTTTGGGGGAGGAGTGTATAAAAGCCTATTACCGGCTAATGGAAACCCTGGTGTGTGTATGTTCTCCTCTCTACCTTCCACACAGCGGTCCTGATGCGGTTACGGTTACGGTCCAGCTCCTCCCAGACGTCAGCTTCCTGGTTGGCCCGGGGCATGCTGGGGGATCCGGGGCGGCGGTCTGGAGGAGGGTTGTTCTCCCCGTTGTCACTAAGCTGCTCGTCCTGCAGAACATCGTCTGTGTTCTCCCTCGCCAGGTCCCCAGGGATCAGGGATGCATTGGCCATGCTGAAATTATAGAGTGAATGTTACTCTGATGTCACTAAGTCATCCATCCATTCATCAGTTAATTAATTCATTAATACATTCATTCATTCAACGGGTGGATACATTCAATTTATTCATCCATTCATTCAACAGGTAGATTCTTTCATCCATCCATTCATTCATCCATCCATCCATTCAACAGGTAGATTCATCCACCCATCCATTTATTCATTCAACAGGTAGATGAATTAATTAAATAGGTAGATTAGTCTCTTACCCCATGTGTGCTGGGGTGAGTCGTGTGTGATGCTGTGGTGTGGTGGCTGTAGCGTTGATGGTCAGAGTACCATCAGACCCAGTCCTCTCCCAGTCATACGGGTCATTCTCCACCACGTTGTAGGTCTTCATACTGTTGTCAAACACTGACAACAGCAGCTACAACACAACAGAAAGTCACATGATGTCATATCCTGAGATACCTAACAGCTTGTACAACATCACTGACTGTCTGACTGATGGATACTTAGTACTCCAGAAAGAGGGCTCAGACATTCATACAGTCAGGCAGACAATCAGTCGGTCTGAAAACATACACTACATACACACACATCCTGGGACTTACCGTATATTGACACAGGGAACTGTAACAAAATGCTTAGTTCTAACTGTTAAAACATAGAGATACTGTACACACACATAGAGTAGGTAAAGGGAGAGAGATCTGCCATCTTACCTGATAGTCTGGTTTGGTGAAGTAGTCCAGGTTAGAGATGTGATCCAGGAAGACAGTGAACTCAGCAGGCAGGTGTTTCAGCATGAGCCTGTGGTCATAGGTGTCCTTCAGCTTCCCTACATGGTCCTGGGGAGGGAGAGAGATAGATGGAGAGAGAGGTGTTTCATGATGAGCCCGTGGTCATAGGTGTCCTTCAGCTTCCCTACATGGTCCTGGGGAGGGAGAGAGATAGATGGAGAGAGAGGTGTTTCATGATGAGCCTGTGGTCATAGGTGTCCTTCAGCTTCCCTACATGGTCCTGGGGAGGGAGAGAGAGAGAGGTGTTTCATGATGAGCCTGTGGTCATAGGTGTCCTTCAGCTTCCCTACATGGTCCTGGGGAGGGAGAGAGATAGATGGAGAGAGAGGTGTTTCATGATGAGCCTGTGGTCATAGGTGTCCTTCAGCTTCCCTACATGGTCCTGGGGAGGGAGAGAGATAGATGGAGAGAGAGGTGTTTCATGATGAGCATGGGGTCATAGGTGTCCTTCAGCTTCCCTACATGGTCCTGGGGAGGGAGAGAGATAGATGGAGAGAGAGGTGTTTCATGATGAGCCTGTGGTCATAGGTGTCCTTCAGCTTCCTTACATGGTCCTGGGGAGGGAGAGAGAGAGAGGTGTTTCAGCATGAGCCGGTGGTCATAGGTGTCCTTCAGCTTCCCTACATGGTCCTGGGGAGGGAGATAGATAGATGGAGAGAGAGGTGTTTCATGATGAGCCTGTGGTCATAGGTGTCCTTCAGCTTCCCTACATGCTCCTGGGAAGGGAGAGAGAGAGAGAGAGGAGTTTCAGCATGAGCCTGTGGTCATATGTGTCCTTCAGCTTCCCTACATGCTCCTGGGGAGGGAGGGAGGGAGGGAGGGAGGGAGGGAGGGAGGGAGGGAGGGAGGGAGGGAGGGAGGGAGGGAGGGAGGGAGGGAGGGAGGGAGGGAGGGAGGGAGATGGAGAGAGAGGTGTTTCATGATGAGCATGGGGTCATAGGTGTCCTTCAACTTCCCTACATGGTCCTGGGGAGGGAGGGAGGGAGGGAGGGAGGGGTGTTTCATGATGAGCATGGGGTCATAGGTGTCCTTCAGCTTCCCTACATGGTCCTGGGGAGGGAGGGAGGGAGGGAGGGAGGGAGGGAGGGAGGGAGGGAGGGAGGGAGGGAGGGAGGGAGGGAGGGAGGGAGGGAGGGAGGGAGGGAGGGAGGGAGGGAGGGAGGGAGGGAGGGAGGGGTGTTTCATGATGAGCATGGGGTCATAGGTGTCCTTCAGCTTCCCTACATGGTCCTGGGGAGGGTTCACACATGTTGTTATGGAAGTATGGCTCAGTTGGTAGAGCATGGCGCTTGTAACAGCAGGATTGTGTGTTTGATTCCCGTGGCCTCCTTTACATTAAATGTATGCACGCGTTACAGTTGTAAGTCACTTTGGATTTAAACATCTGCTAAAAGGCATATCCACTGAGTGTGCAAAACATTATGAAGTTTACTTACTCTTTCCATGACATAGACTGACCAGGTGAAATCTATGATCCCTTATTAATGTCACTTATTCAATTAACTTCAATCAGTGTAGATGAAGGGGAGGAGACAGGATAAAGAATGATTTTTAAGCCTTGAGACAATTGAGATTTAAGTAACAAAAGATTGAAGTACCTTTGAACAGGGTATGGTAGTAGGTGCCAGGCGCACCGGTTTGCGTGAAGAACTGCAACGTTGCTGGGTTTTTCCATGTGTGTATCAAGAATGGTCCAGCACCCAAAAGACATCCAGCCAATTTGACACAACTGTGGAAGGCATTGGAGTCTACATGGGCCAGCATCCTTGTGGAATGCTTTTAACACATTGTAGAGTCCATGTCCAGACAAATTGAGGCTGTTCTGAGGGCATCTCAATATTAGGAAAGCGTTCCTAATGTCTGGTATACTCAGTGTATATTATAACACTTTTTTTATGTACTCTCGTGCATGAGTACATTCATATGCAGCGACGTCAGAGCTGTGACATGTTATTGAGTTAGTCTGTCAGTCTCAAGTCAAGTCAGCCACAGAGATAACCTTACCATTACGAGTCATGTATCTAGCTAATGTTACCATTACGAGTCATGTATCTAGCTAATGTTACCATTACGAGTCATGTATCTAGCTAACGTTACCATTACGAGTCATGTATCTAGCTAACGTTACCATTACGAGTCATGTACCTAGCTAACGTTACCATTACGAGTCATGTATCTAGCTAATGTTACCATTACGAGTCATGTATCTAGCTAATGTTACCATTACGAGTCATGTATCTAGCTAACGTTACCATTACGAGTCATGTACCTAGCTAACGTTACCATTACGAGTCATGTATCTAGCTAACGTTACCATTACGAGTCATGTATCTAGCTAATGTTACCATTACGAGTCATGTATCTAGCTAATGTTACCATTACGAGTCATGTATCTAGCTAACGTTACCATTACGAGTCATGTATCTAGCTAACGTTACCATTACGAGTCATGTATCTAGCTAACGTTACCATTACGAGTCATGTACCTAGCTAACGTTACCATTACGAGTCATGTATCTAGCTAATGTTACCATTACGAGTCATGTATCTAGCTAATGTTACCATTACGAGTCATGTATCTAGCTAACGTTACCATTACAAGTCATGTACCTAACTAACGTTACCTTTACGAGTCATGTACCTAACTAACGTTACCATTACAAGTCATGTACCTAACTAACGTTACCTTTACGAGTCATGTACCTAACTAACGTTACCATTACGAGTCATGTACCTAGCTAACGTTACCATTACGAGTCATGTACCTAGCTAACGTTACCATTACGAGTCATGTACCTAGCTAACGTTACCATTACGAGTCATGTACCTAGCTAACGTTACCATTACGAGGCATGTACCTAGCTAACGTTACCATTACGAGTCATGTATCTAGCTAACGTTACCATTACGAGTCATGTACCTAACTAACGTTACCATTATGAGTCATGTACCTACGTATCCTGACTAGTTTGGCTGAGTCTGCTGATTGGTTGGGGTACAGGAAGGAAAATTCAGACAAGATTCTTACCTTGTCTTTGATCTTTCTCCATGGCAACTGTCCAACCATGAACTCCACCAGCATGTAGAAGAGGGACCACAGGTCGTCATGCCGACCCATCTCCTTGTTCTTGTGTGCGTTGACGGACGCATAGCGGACTGTGCCTCTGAACCCTGCTACTGGCCGAGGCTGGGGGAGAGAGAGAGACTTCACATCATGCTGCTGTACGACTAACAAGGTAGAACCCTGCTACTGGCCGAGGCTGGGGGAGAGAGAGAGACTTCACATCATGCTGCTGTACGACTAACAAGGTAGAACCCTGCTACTGGCCGAGGCTGGGGGAGAGAGAGAGACTTCACATCATGCTGCTGTACGACTAACAAGGTAGAACCCTGCTACTGGCCGAGGCTGGGGAGAGAGAGAGACTTCACATCATGCTGCTGTACGACTAACAAGGTAGAACCCTGCTACTGGCCGAGGCTGGGGGAGAGAGAGACTTCACATCATGCTGCTGTACGACTAACAAGGTAGAACCCTGCTACTGGCCGAGGCTGGGGCAGAGAGAGAGACTTCACATCATGCTGCTGTACGACTAACAAGGTAGAACCCTGCTACTGGCTGAGGCTGGGGGAGAGAGAGAGACTTCACATCATGCTGCTGTACGACTAACAAGGTAGAACCCTGCTACTGGCCGAGGCTGGGGGAGAGAGAGAGACTTCACATCATGCTGCTGTACGACTAACAAGGTAGAACCCTGCTACTGGCCGAGGCTGGGGGAGAGAGAGAGACTTCACATCATGCTGCTGTACGACTAACAAGGTAGAACCCTGCTACTGGCCGAGGCTGGGGAGAGAGAGAGACTTCACATCATGCTGCTGTACGACTAACAAGGTAGAACCCTGCTACTGGCCGAGGCTGGGGGAGAGAGAGAGAGAGAGACTTCACATCATGCTGCTGTACGACTAACAAGGTAGAACCCTGCTACTGGCCGAGGCTGGGGGAGAGAGAGAGACTTCACATCATGCTGCTGTACGACTAACAAGGTAGAACCCTGCTACTGGCCGAGGCTGGGGGAGAGAGAGAGACTTCACATCATGCTGCTGTACGACTAACAAGGTAGAACCCTGCTACTGGCCGAGGCTGGGGGAGAGAGAGAGACTTCACATCATGCTGCTGTACGACTAACAAGGTAGAACCCTGCTACTGGCCGAGGCTGGGGGAGAGAGAGACTTCACATCATGCTGCTGTACGACTAACAAGGTAGAACCCTGCTACTGGCCGAGGCTGGGGGAGAGAGAGAGACTTCACATCATGCTGCTGTACGACTAACAAGGTAGAACCCTGCTACTGGCCGAGGCTGGGGGAGAGAGAGAGACTTCACATCATGCTGCTGTACGACTAACAAGGTAGAACCCTGCTACTGGCCGAGGCTGGGGGAGAGAGAGAGACTTTACATCATGCTGCTGTACGGCTAACAAGGTAGAACCCTGCTACTGGCCGAGGCTGGGGGAGAGAGAGAGACTTTACATCATGCTGCTGTACGACTAACAAGGTAGAACCCTGCTACTGGCCGAGGCTGGGGGAGAGAGAGAGACTTTACATCATGCTGCTGTACGACTAACAAGGTAGAACCCTGCTACTGGCCGAGGCTGGGGGAGAGAGAGAGACTTCACATCATGCTGCTGTACGACTAACAAGGTAGAACCCTGCTACTGGCCGAGGCTGGGGGAGAGAGAGAGAGAGAGACTTTACATCATGCTGCTGTACGACTAACAAGGTAGAACCCTGCTACTGGCCGAGGCTGGGGGAGAGAGAGAGACTTCACATCATGCTGCTGTACGACTAACAAGGTAGAACCCTGCTACTGGCTGAGGCTGGGGGAGAGAGAGAGACTTCACATCATGCTGCTGTACGACTAACAAGGTAGAACCCTGCTACTGGCCGAGGCTGGGGGAGAGAGAGAGACTTCACATCATGCTGCTGTACGACTAACAAGGTAGAACCCTGCTACTGGCCGAGGCTGGGGGAGAGAGAGAGAGAGACTTTACATCATGCTGCTGTACGACTAACAAGGTAGAGCCCTGCTACTGGCCGAGGCTGGGGGAGAGAGAGAGAGAGAGACTTCACATCATGCTGCTGTACGACTAACAAGGTAGAGCCCTGCTACTGGCCGAGGCTGGGGGAGAGAGAGAGAGAGAGACTTTACATCATGCTGCTGTACGACTAACAAGGTAGAACCCTGCTACTGGCCGAGGCTGGGGGAGAGAGAGAGACTTCACATCATGCTGCTGTACGACTAACAAGGTAGAACCCTGCTACTGGCCGAGGCTGGGGGAGAGAGAGAGACTTTACATCATGCTGCTGTACGACTAACAAGGTAGAACCCTGCTACTGGCCGAGGCTGGGGGAGAGAGAGAGACTTCACATCATGCTGCTGTACGACTAACAAGGTAGAACCCTGCTACTGGCTGAGGCTGGGGGAGAGAGAGAGAGAGAGACTTTACATCATGCTGCTGTACGACTAACAAGGTAGAACCCTGCTACTGGCCGAGGCTGGGGGAGAGAGAGAGACTTCACATCATGCTGCTGTACGACTAACAAGGTAGAACCCTGCTACTGGCTGAGGCTGGGGGAGAGAGAGAGAGAGACTTTACATCATGCTGCTGTACGACTAACAAGGTAGAACCCTGCTACTGGCCGAGGCTGGGGGAGAGAGAGACTTCACATCATGCTGCTGTACGACTAACACACACACTCCACCCACACACACACTACTCACAAGGTAGAACCCTGCTACTGGCTGAGGCTGGGGAGAGAGAGAGAGACTTTACATCATGCTGCTGTACGACTAACAAGGTAGAACCCTGCTACTGGCCGAGGCTGGGGGAGAGAGAGACTTTACATCATGCTGCTGTATGACTAACAAGGTAGAACCCTGCTACTGGCCGAGGCTGGGGGAGAGAGAGAGACTTCACATCATGCTGCTGTACGACTAACAAGGTAGAACCCTGCTACTGGCCGAGGCTGGGGGAGAGAGAGAGACTTTACATCATGCTGCTGTATGACTAACAAGGTAGAACCCTGCTACTGGCCGAGGCTGGGGGAGAGAGAGAGAGACTTCACATCATGCTGCTGTACGACTAACAAGGTAGAACCCTGCTACTGGCTGAGGCTGGGGGAGAGAGAGAGACTTCACATCATGCTGCTGTACGACTAACAAGGTAGAACCCTGCTACTGGCCGAGGCTGGGGGAGAGAGAGAGACTTTACATCATGCTGCTGTACGACTAACAAGGTAGAACCCTGCTACTGGCCGAGGCTGGGGAGAGAGAGAGACTTTACATCATGCTGCTGTACGACTAACAAGGTAGAACCCTGCTACTGGCCGAGGCTGGGGGAGAGAGAGAGAGACTTCACATCATGCTGCTGTACGACTAACAAGGTAGAACCCTGCTACTGGCCGAGGCTGGGGAAGAGAGAGACTTCACATCATGCTGCTGTACGACTAACAAGGTAGAACCCTGCTACTGGCCGAGGCTGGGGGAGAGAGAGAGACTTTACATCATGCTGCTGTACGACTAACAAGGTAGAACCCTGCTACTGGCCGAGGCTGGGGGAGAGAGAGAGACTTTACATCATGCTGCTGTACGACTAACAAGGTAGAACCCTGCTACTGGCCGAGGCTGGGGGAGAGAGAGAGAGACTTCACATCATGCTGCTGTACGACTAACAAGGTAGAACCCTGCTACTGGCTGAGGCTGGGGGAGAGAGAGACTTCACATCATGCTGCTGTACGACTAACAAGGTAGAACCCTGCTACTGGCCGAGGCTGGGGGAGAGAGAGAGACTTCACATCATGCTGCTGTACGACTAACAAGGTAGAACCCTGCTACTGGCCGAGGCTGGGGGAGAGAGAGAGACTTCACATCATGCTGCTGTACGACTAACAAGGTAGAACCCTGCTACTGGCCGAGGCTGGGGGAGAGAGAGAGACTTCACATCATGCTGCTGTACGACTAACAAGGTAGAACCCTGCTACTGGCCGAGGCTGGGGGAGAGAGAGAGACTTCACATCATGCTGCTGTACGACTAACAAGGTAGAACCCTGCTACTGGCCGAGGCTGGGGGAGAGAGAGAGACTTTACATCATGCTGCTGTACGACTAACAAGGTAGAACCTTACACGACAATAGCACACAAACAGACATGATCAGTTTCCAGGACAGAGTTCGAAGCCTTTTCCCAGACTAAAAAAGCTGTTTCAATTTAGATTCACCATTAAGCAAGCTTTTTAGTCTAGGACTAAGCTTAATACTGGGAAACCCGAACACAGTGTCTAACCACACATGTGGACAGACACTTACCGGTCGGACCTCTTGGCAGGAGTTGGTGAACTGGCGTGCCAAGCCAAAGTCCAGCATGTAGCAGGTCCTACAGGTACTGGGGAACCGGCCCATGGCAAAGTTGGACTAGGAGAGAGAGAAGGTGAAGAAGAAGAAGAGATATAGAGATAAAGAAAAAGAGAGGAAGGATTTTAATAGCAACTATCATAGTCTGATTCTTGTCACTTTCACAGAAAGAAAATGTCAAATTACTGATGATGATGATGATCTCTTCATTCCAAAAAGATATAGTCCCTAAGCACACACACACTCCACCCTCACACACACTACTCACACACACACTCCACCCTCACACACACTACTCACACACACACACACACACACACACACACACACACACACACACACACACACACACACACACACACACACACACACACACACACACACACACACACACACACACACACACACACACACACACACTCCACCCTCACACACACACTACACCCTCACACACACACACACTACACCCTCACACACACACACACTCACACACACACTCCCTGCCTGTCTCACTGGTTTGATGTCTCTGTGCAGGAAGCCAACAGAGTGGATGCTCTCTATAGCTTCTAGTGTCTGTCGTCCCAGTCTCAGGGTGGTGCTGACTGTAAACGTGCCCCGCGTCATACTGCGCCTCAGCTCTGCCAGGTTACGCCCCTGAAAAACACACCACCCACGTAGCCTACAGAATCACTACAAACACTTCACACTTAGTCACATCAGCTCACTGACATCGCTATAGAGAATTAGAGACGTTTAAACACACAAGGTGATGAAGAGGCTCATCCTTACCTGAAGCTCCATCACCACATAGTTGAAGCGGTCATTGCGGCCGCATCCAACAAAGCGACACACGTGTTCTTTACCTGGACGATACAATAGAACATAGCATCCTTTATGACATATAGTATAACGGGGTACCTATGTTAAAGGTCCAATGCAGCCGTTTTTATCTCAAAATCAAATCATTTCTGGGTAACAATTAATTACTTTACTGTGAATGTTTTCAATTAAAATGGCCAAAAAGAAACAAAAATAGCTTCTTAGCAAAGATACATTTCTCAAGCAAGAATTTTGCTCGGACTGTTTAGAAGTGGTCTCAGTGGAAGGGAAAAACTGAAAACGATCTGTTATTGTCAGAGGAACTTTTGGAACTCTTTCATATTGGTCTATTAATTAACTGAGGGCACAAAAGTCAGTCCAAAACTCCATCCCACCAAAAAAGGCTGAAATTACAGGCAGTCTTTTCAAACAGCTCTTATACCAAAAGAGCATTATCATCATTTACAAAATATCACGGTGTTATTCCAACCTCATCGTGTGGAAATATATGTTGCTTGAGAAATTTCTCTTTGCTAAGAAGCTATTTTTGTTTCTTGTTGGCCATTTTAAATGTTGAGACATGTTGGGGGATGGGAGGAGATATGTTGGGGGATGGGAGGAGACATGTTGGGGGATGGGAGGAGACATGTTGGGGGACGGGAGGAGACATGTTGGGGGACGGGAGAAGACATGTTGGGGGACGGGAGAAGACATGTTGGGGGACGGGAGAAGACATGTTGGGGGACGGGAGAAGACATGTTGGGGGACGGGAGGAGACATGTTGGGGGACGGGAGGAGACGTGTTGGGGGACGGGAGGAGACGTGTTGGGGGACGGGAGAAGACGTGTTGGGGGACGGGAGAAGACATGTTGGGGACGGGAGAAGACGTGTTGGGGGACGGGAGAAGACATGTTGGGGGACATAGGGAGAAGACATGTTGGGGGACGGGAGGAGACATGTTGGGGGGGGGAGGAGAGTGTTGGGGGGGGTTGTGGGAGGAGACGTGTTGGGGGTGGGAGGAGACGTGTTGGGGGACGGGAGGAGACGTGTTGGGGGACGGGAGAAGACGTGTTGGGGGACGGGGAAGACATGTTGGGGGGTGGTTGATGGAGACTTGTTGGGGGTGGGAGGTTGAGTGTTGGGGGATGGGAGGTTGACGTGTTGGGGGATGGGATGGAGACGTGTTGGGGGACGGGAGGAGTTCATGTTGAGGGGACAGGGGAAGACATGTTGAGGGGAGGTGGGAGGTTGACTTGTTGGGGGAGGGAGGAGACATGTTGAGGGGATGGGAGGTTGACATGTTGGGGGATGGGAGGAGACTGTTGGGGGATGGGAGGAGACATGTTGGGGGATGGGATGGGAGACGTGGGCAGGGGGATGGGAGGAGGGCGTGTTGGGGGATGGGAGGAGACGTGTTGGGGGATGGGAGGAGACGTGTTGGGGGATGGGAGGAGACGTGGTTGAGTTTAGGGCAGGTGGTTGATGGTTGAGTTTAGGGCAGGTGGTTGATGGTTGAGTTTAGGGCAGGTGGTTGATGGTTGAGTTTAGGGCAGGTGGTTGATGGTTGAGTTTAGGGGGCAGAAGTCAGAGGGAAGGTTAAGTACATGTAATTGGGGTTTACCCTGGAGTTTCTTGAGGACAGCCACCTCCATCTTGAGGACCTGTTTAGGCTGCTGTGCCGACTCCACCTTCAGAGCAACACTGACCCTGGTCAGCAGGTCCAACGCCTCGTAGATCTCCCCAAAGCCTCCGCCGCCGATCTTCTTTGTCTATACACACATCCCAAGGCAAAGCGTAATGTCATAATGTGGAAAACATAAGTTAGTAGATTCTTTTCTTTTTCAATCTTCCCACCATCCAACCTTCCTCCCCCATTCCTATTTACGTTTCTTCATCTCTAATTAGTATACACACACGAACACGAAACACACACACACACACACTTGTGTTACACAAGCAGCTCAACTCAAAGAGATTAGCAGTGGCAGATGTACATAACATCAGCTCCTCCGTCAGTGCGAGGGTTGAATCATTTCCTGGTATCACTTTTCACCCGGATAACCCAGTATTTCCCACCAAAACTGGAAGTGTCACTCAGAAGCATTATAAAGCATATAAATGTGCCTGGATTTGATTGGAGCTTTGACCAGCATGACAATTCAAACATGATGCTACCTGAGCCTGATGAGACCTATATTAACCACATTTAATGAGCACAACATTAACCGCATTTAATGAGCCCTACATTAACCACATTTAATGAGCCCTACATTAACCACATTTAATGAGCCCTACATTAACCACATTTAATGAGCCCAAGCCCAAAAAAGCCCAAATGATTGTGCCATTATCCAATACATACATGATACAGTGCCTTGCGAAAGTATTTGGCCCCCTTGAACTTTGCGACCTTTTGCCACATTTCAGGCTTCAAACATAAAGATATAAAACTGTATTTTTTTGTGAAGAATCAACAAAAAGTGGGACACAATCATGAAGTGGAACGACATTTATTGGATATTTCAAACTTTTTTAACAAATCAAAAACTGAAAAATTGGGCGTGCAAAATTATTCAGCCCCCTTAAGTTAATAATTTGTAGCGCCACCTTTTGCTGCGATTACAGCTGTAAGTCGCTTGGGGTATGTCTCTATCAGTTTTACACATCGAGAGACTGACATTTTTTCCCATTCCTCCTTGCAAAACAGCTCGAGCTCAGTGAGGTTGGATGGAGAGCATTTGTTAACAGCAGTTTTCAGTTCTTTCCACAGATTCTCGATTGGATTCAGGTCTGGACTTTGACTTGGCCATTCTAACACCTGGATATGTTTATTTTTGAACCATTCCATTGTAGATTTTGCTTTATGTTTTGGATCATTGTCTTGTTGGAAGACAAATCTCCGTCCCAGTCTCAGGTCTTTTGCAGACTCCATCAGGATTTCTTCCAGAATGGTCCTGTATTTGGCTCCATCCATCTTCCCATCAATTTTAACCATCTTCCCTGTCCCTGCTGAAGAAAAGCAGGCCCAAACCCTGATGCTGCCACCACCGTGTTTGACAGTGGGGATGGTGTGTTCAGGGTGATGAGCTGTGTTGCGTTTACGCCAAACATAACGTTTTGAATTGTTGACAAAAAGTTCAATTTTGGTTTCATCTGACCAGAGCACCTTCTTCCACATGTTTGGTGTGTCTCCCAGGTGGCTTGTGGCAAACTTTAAACAACACTTTTTATGGATATCTTTAAGAAATGGCTTTCTTCTTGCCCCTCTTCCATAAAGGCCAGATTTGTGCAATATACGACTGATTGTTGTCCTATGGACAGAGTCTCCCACCTCAGCTGTAGATCTCTGCAGTTCATCCAGAGTGATCATGGGCCTCTTGGCTGCATCTCTGATCAGTCTTCTCCTTGTATGAGCTGAAAGTTTAGAGGGACGGCCAGGTCTTGGTAGATTTGCAGTGGTCTGATACTCCTTCCATTTCAATATTATCGCTTGCACAGTGCTCCTTGGGATGTTTAAAGCTTGGGAAATCTTTTTGTATCCAAATCCGGCTTTAAACTTCTTCACAACAGTATCTTGGACCTGCCTGGTGTGTTCCTTGTTCTTCATGATGCTCTCTGCGCTTTTAACGGACCTCTGAGACTATCACAGTGCAGGTGCATTTATACGGAGACTTGATTACACACAGGTGGATTGTATTTATCATCATTAGTCATTTAGGTCAACATTGGATCATTCAGAGATCCTCACTGAACTTCTGGAGAGAGTTTGCTCCACTGAAAGTAAAGGGGCTGAATAATTTTGCACGCCCAATTTTTCAGTTTTTGATTTGTTAAAAAAGTTTGAAATATCCAATAAATGTCGTTCCACTTCATGATTGTGTCCCACTTGTTGTTGATTCTTCACAAAAAATACAGTTTTATATCTTTATGTTTGAAGCCTGAAATGTGGCAAAAGGTCACAAAGTTCAAGGGGGCCAAATATTTTCGCAAGGCACTGTATATAGGCAGTGGTGGAAAAAGTAGCCAATTGTCAAACTTGAGTAAAACGTATAGATAGCTTAATATAAAGTTACTCAAGTAAAAATGAAAGTTTCGACTCTGACAATCACCATATTCTTATTGGAAGACTCAACAGCCTTGGTTTCTCTTATGACTGCCTCGCCTGGTTCACTAACTACTTCTCAGATAGAGTTTAGTGGGTCGAATCGGAGGGCCTGTTGTCCGGACCTCTGGCAGTCTCTATGGGGGTGCCACAGGGTTCAATTCTCGGGCCGACTCCTTTCTCTGTATATATCAATGATGTCGCTCTTGCTGCTGGTGATTCTTTGATCCACCTCCACACAGACGACACCATTCTGTAATACATCTGGCCCTTCTTTGGACACTGTGTTAACAAACCTCCAAAAGAGCTTCAACGCCATACAACACTCCTTCCAAGGCCTCAAACTGCTCTTAAATGCTAGTAAAACGAAATGCATGCTCTTCAACCGATAGCTGCCCACACCCGCTCGCCTGACTAGCATCACTACTCTGGACGGTTCTGACTTAGAATATGTGGACTAGAGGTCGACCGATTAATCGGAATGGCCGATTAATTAGGGCCGAATTCAAGTTTTCATAACAATCGGAAATCAGTATTTTTGGGTGCTGATTTTGCCGATTATTTTTATTTATTTATTTTTTATACACCTTTATTTCACTAGGCAAGTCAGTTAATAACACATTCTTATTTTCAATGACGGCCTAGGACCGAGGCAGAACGACAGATTGTCAGCTCAGGGGATCCAATCTTGCAACCTTACAGTTAACTAGTCCAACGCCCTAACCACCTGCCTCACGAGGAGCCTGCCTGTTACGCGAATGCAGTAAGCCAAGGTAAGTTGCTAGCTAGCATTAAACTTATCTTATAAAAAACAATCAATCAACGACTGTCGTTGCTCCAATGTGTACTTAACCATAAACATCAATACCTTTCTTAAAATCAATACACAAGTATATATTTTTAAACCTGCATATTTAGCTAAAAGAAATCCAGGTTACCAGGCAATATTAACCAGGTGAAATTGTGTCACTTCTCTTGCGTTCATTGCAAGCAGAGTCAGGCTATATGCAACAGTTTGGGCCGCCTGGCTATTTGCAAACTAATTTGCCTGAATTTTACGTAATTATGACATAACATTAAAGGTTGTGCAATGTAACAGGAATATTTAGACTCATGGATGCCACCCGTTAGATAAAATACGGAACGGAATAAACGTTTTGTTTTCGAGGTTTCCGGATTTGACTTAAGGCTCGTATTTCTGTGTGTTTAATATAGTTAATTCTATGATTTGATATTCGATAGAGCAGTCTGACTGAGGGGTGGTAGGCAGCAGCAGGCTCGTAATAGTCAAAGGTATATGGAGAGAGAGAAATAGTCGCCGCGTTATAATTCCTGTAATAACTTGAGGCTGAACTTGAAAGGGGTTCCTTCGTTATTTTACCGTTCATGTCTTCAATAGAGAGTGTCTTGATCGACATCAAATAAGCTCTGTGTTTTGTTCTTAAACCGCCTCTGTTCATGTCTTCCATAGAGAATGTCTTGATCTACTTCAAATAAGGTCTGTGTTTCGTTCAGGCTTAAACCGCCTCTGCGTTTTGATACCCGTGTAAATCTCACTAGGATAAGATAACGTTTTTCTAAATATTTTCATAAATCCACTCTACATTTTTTTTAATCTTCACTTATATTTAGCCAATATTGATCAGAGTAACCTTGTCCTATGGATATCTACACAGTTATAAAATTGGCAAGGTGGTGTAAGCGTACATGAAACACAGACCTTATTTTAAGTGAATCTCAAAATATCCTATGGAATAAATGAATGAAGGAACCGCTTTTTAGATTTTGCTAGAAGGTGTCATGGGAATTATGACTCGCACTTTGGTAGTCAATTCTTACCATGTCCATTATTAAAATAGGATTTCCCGCATATAGAAATTACAGTTTTTGTTTTCAACATTCATCACAAGTAACTTAAACTCTTATTTTTATTCAAACAGTTGAGAGTATTTGTCTCCTATGTCACGCCCTGGTCGAAGTATTTTGTGTTTATCTTCATGTATTGGGTCAGGCCAGGGTGTGGCATGGGTTTTTGTATGTGGTGTGTATATATTGGGATTGTAGCTAGTGGGGTGATCTAGCAAAGTCTATGGCTGTCTGAAGTGGTTCTCAATCAGAGGCAGGTGTTTATCGTTGTCTCTGATTGGGAACCATATTTAGGCAGCCATATTCTTTGAGTTTGTCGTGGGTGATTGTCCTTAGTGTCCTTGTTCCTGTCTATGTGTACACAAGTATAGGCTGTTTCGGTTTTCGTTACGTTTACTGTTTTTTGTAGTGTTTGTATTTAGATTCGTGTTACGTTTGTTTATTAAAACATGGATCGCAATCTACACGCTGCATTTTGGTCCGACTCTCCTTTGCCACAAGAGAACCGTTACATCCTAAGCAGACTCTACAGTATCATTGTCACTTCAGAGCTGTGTGTGTGTTTAACAGATGGCAGAGAAAAGCAGAGCACCAGTGTGGGACTATTACATGGAATAGTCCCACACTGGTAGCACGCGCTCCAGCAGGTATATTTCACTGGTCATCTATCCCCAAAGCCAACCTTTCCTTCCAGTTCTCTGCTGCCAATGACTGGAACGAATTGCAAGGTGTCTTATTTGTGATAAAGATGTAAGCATGGGGTCAGCAACGGCTAAATTAAAAAATACCACCAACCTGTGAAATCACCTTAAGAACACCCATCCAAAGTTACTATTAAGCTAAAAATCAAAGTGTTCATTGTTCATTCAGTATTGTTGCAATTGTCATTATTACAAAAATATGTATGCATGTGTGTGTGTGTGTGTGTGTGTGTGTGTGTGTGTGTGTGTGTATATACATTAAAAATCGGCTGATTAATCGGTATCGGCTTTTCTTGTCCTCCAATAATCGGTATCGGCGTTGAAAAATCATAATCGGTCGACCTCTAATGTGGACAACTATAAATACCTAGGTGTCTGGCTAGACTGTAAACTCTCTCTTTGTTTTTCTGCTCGTTTGCACACCATTATTTCTACTTGCACATCCTCATCTGTATATCACTCCAGTGTAAATTGCTAAATTGTATTTACTTTGCTACTATTGGCCTATTTATTGCCTTAACTCCTTACTTAATTTTGCACACACTGTATACAGATTTTTCTATTGTGTTAAGACTGTACGTTTGTTTATTCCATGTGTAACTCTCTGTTGTTTTTGTCGCACTGCTTTGCTTTATCTTGGCCAGGTCGCAGTTGTAAATGAGAACTTGTTCTCAACTGGCCTCACCTGGTTAAATAAAGGTGAAATATTTATTTTTTAAAATATATATATAAATATTTTATTATAATTTACTATACACAGGAAGTCCTCCCAGTCCCAGTCGAAGTCTGTCCCAGTAGAGGTCCCATTCCAAGTCCCAGTCCCAGTAGAGGTCACAGTCCCAGCCCAGTAGGTCCCAGTCCAAGTAGAGGTTCCTGTCCTAGTGGCGGTCACAGTCCCAGTCCCAGTAGAGGTCCCAGTCCCAGCTACACTAACCTCACATGGCACCCTGTCCCTGGTAGCTCTGGCCGGGGGACACGGGCACACACACACACCACAGCATGGTAGAGAGGAGCAGCCAGGGTGATAGCGCTGGGAATAGCACACTGAGTGGCTACAAATAGCTTCTCTCGCTTTATTAAGTTCCAGTCCACTTGGTGGCAAGGAGCTGCATGTGCACTGCACACATGGAGCTGACCCCAACCTGTCCAGGTCAGCAGGTGAGATGGACAAGATAAAGACATGGGGGAGAGTGGAGCCAATTCATTGAGAACAAATACAGCTTTGTTGTGATGTATTGGTGCTTGCTGAGGGGGTACAAACATGGCATAACAGAATGGTCACTCACTCACACAGTGGTGTAAAGTACTACTTAAGTTGTTTTTTGCGGTTTCTGTACTTTACTTTACTATTTATATTTTTGACAACTTTTACTTCACTACATTCCTAAATGTACTTTTTACTCCATACATTTTCCCTGACACCCAAAAGTACTCTACATTTTGAATGCTCAGCAGGACAGGAAAATGGTCCAATTCACACACGTATCAAGAGAACACCCCATGTCATCTACTGCCTCTGATCTGGAGGACTCACTAAACACAAATCTTTAGTTTGTAAATGATGTCTGAGTGTTGATGTGTGCCCCTGGCTATCTGTAAATAAATAACAATAAGAACATTGTGCCTGCTGGTTGGCTTAATATAAGGAATTTGAAATAATTCATACTTTTACTTTTGATACATACGTATATTTTAGCAGTTACATTTACTTTTGATACCTAAGTATATTTAAAACCAAATACTTTTAGAGTTTTACTCAACTAGTATTTTACTGGGTGACTTTCACTTTCACTTGAGTCCCTTTCTATTAAGGTCTCTTTACTTTTACTCAAGTTTGACAATTGGTTACTTTTTCCACACACACACACGTACCACTTTCCATCGTTCCTTGACCAGGACAAACACAGTGAGGATGTCAGCTTGGTCCATCGCTGCAGCACTCATCCTGCCTGCGGTGGACTGCTGCTCACTGTGGTTCTTCCTCTACTACCACTCCTGCTAACTACCACCAGCCGTATTAGATCGGGTCGGGCATCAGGTTCCTGTAGAGACCTAAACAACAGGCCCGGGAGAGAGGCAGAACACACGTAAGACCACCACCGCCACCACAATATACTGTGGTCTGTTGAATATAATAATGAATATAATCAACTCTAGTTAATGAAGTATCTGTAAGTATCTCTGGATAAGAGTGTCAGCTAAATGATTCAACTGTAAATGTAAACTGTATGGAAAGTTGCAAACCTTTAGACATAGCTTTGACTGAGGCTCCCTCAACACAGGACTAACATCAAATCAAATGTATTTGTCACATGGGCCGAATACAACAGGTGTACGTACATCTGTTGTTGATGAAAAGTACTATATACACACAGGGGTTAAAGCTCAAATAATCCCATGACTGAAACTTAAGTCCATCTGATTGATTGTCTGGGGCCAAGTTAACCTCCTCTTTCATGTCAGAAAGTCCTGACCATCATGCTTTTAGGGAAATAGGATTATATTGTACATGTATTAAACTGCGAGTTTGATCAATTCCAGTCTCCTTGCTTAAGAGGGTACGGTGTCCTCCCCAGGATCACTTTTATGTAGACAAACTGAAATGCTCAATTTAACCTCTTAAAATATAAAGTCCCCATATTTGGGGACCCGATTAGATTTTTTATTTATTCAATTCATTCTGGTATGAGAACGGTAGCCCCTATCTGCAAAAGCAGGGTATCTGCGGAAAGCTGAGTATCTTGGCTATTGGTCTGTGTCTGTGACATCATGGGAAAATCAAAGGAAATTAGCCAAGACCTCAGAATCAAAAATGTAGACCTCCACAAGTCTGGTTTATCCTTGGGAGCAATTTCCAATGTTTTATTTATTTTACCTTTATTTAACTAGGCAAGTCAGTTAAGAACAAATTCTTATTTTCAATGATGGCCAAGGAACAGTGGGTTAACTGCCTGTTCAGGGGCAGAACGACAAAGTTGCCAGCTTGGGAGTTCGAATTTGCAACCTTCCGGTTGCTAGTCCAACACTTTAACCACTAGGCTACCCTGCCGCCCCAAATGCCCGAAGGTACCACGTTCATCTGTACAAACAATAGTACACAAGTATAAACACCATGGGACCACACAGCCGTCATACCGCTCAGGAAGGAGACACGTTCTGTCTCCTAGAGATGAACATACTTTGGTGCGAAAAATACAAATCAATCCCAGAACAGCATAGGACCTTGTGAAGATGCGGGAGGAAACAAGTACAAAAGTATCTATAGCCACAGTAAATCAAGTCCTATATCGACATAACCTGAAAAACCGTTGAGCAAGGAAGAAGCCACTCCTTCAAAACCACCATAAAAAAGCCAGACTACGGTTTGCAACTGCACATGGGGACAAAGATCGTACTTTTTGGAGAAATGTCCTCTGGTCTGATGAAACAAAAATATAACTGTTTGGCCATAATTACCATCGTTATGTTTGGAGGAAAAAGGGGGAAGCTTGCAAGCCGAAGAATACCATCCCGTGAAGCACAGGGGTGGCAGCATCATGTTGTGGGGTTGCTTTGCTGCAGGAGGGACTGGTGCACTTCACAAAATAGATGGCATCATGAGGGACGGAAAATTTGTGGATATATTGAAACAACATCTCAAGACATCAGTCAGGAAGTTAAAACTTGGTCGCAAATGGGTCTTCCAAATGTACAATGACCCTAAGCATACTTCCAAAGTTGTGGCAAAATGGCTTAAGGACGACAAAGCCAAGGTATTGGAGTGGCCATCACAAAGCCTTAACTTCAATCCTACAGAAAATGTGTGGGCAGAACTGAAAAAGCACGTGCAAGCAAGGAGGCCTACAAACCTGACTCAGTTACAACAGCTCTGTCAGGAGGAATGGGCCAAAATTCACCCAACATATTGTTTGAAGCTCGTGGAAGGCTACCCGAAACGTTTGACCCAAGTCAAACAATTTAAAGGCAATGCTACCAAATACTAATTGAGTGTATGTAAACTTCTGACCCACGGAATGTGATGAAAGAAATAAAGGCTGAAATAAATCATTCTCTCTACTATTATTCTGACAATTCAATTTTTTTAAATAAAGTGGTGAACCTAACTGACCTAAGACAGGGAGTTTTTACTAAATGTCAGAAATTGTGTAAAACTGAGTTTAAATGTATTTGGCTATGGTGTATGTAAACTTCCGACTTCAACTGTAGCTACATGGGGGGGGTATCAAATGAATACTTAAGTTGGTAGGAACAAATCTAGCCTATTGCCATGTTATCTGATGATGTATGACTTAATGGCAACATCGAATGTCCACGGAGTGACTATATCTTTGCGCATCGCAAATATGACTTTGCCTGCTTACGCGCCGTAGGCATCCGTTATACAGGGGACTGGCTACTATGGCACCTTGACAGTACTGTAGCCAATGAGATAAGCTTTCCAGTGATATGCAGTTGACCTGGGTGGGACAAAGCAAGGCCTAGAAACTTTTATGTGTAATGCGAACTACTACTACCTGGCTCAGAGACGGAACGCACCGAGCACGCTACATTACATTGTAAACAGATTTCATCGCTTTAATTTCATCGCTTTAGCATAAAGGATGGCTTCTCAAGGGATGAAAAAAGGTAAAACTAAGAATATCGAACAAGAAGCTAAAAAAAGGCAGCCATGAATAGAAGCTTTGAACAAAATACTGGTCCAAATCGCTCGGCCAACAAAGATTGCTTTCCAGAAGAATTGGATCCACTTTATTTTCATGACTTTATATAGCTAATTTACTATATGTATTTCCTTGTCGGTTTTTTGTGCTTTGGATTTAGTGTACGTAGGCCTATGTAAAAAGTAATTTCAATGTTATAGAATTACAAAGTAGTTACTGTCTGTTTCATATTAGTTCTAAGTTTCATCCTTGTAACTTTAGAAAGGCCAGTAAACTCTCATGGCCATTGGGGAGGTCACTAAACTCTCATGGCCATTGGAGAGGCCACTAAACTCTCATGGTTTTTGGAGAGGCCACTAAACTCTCATGGTTTTTGGAGAGGCCACTAAACTCTCATGGCCATTGGAGAGGCCACTAAACTCTCATGGTTTTTGGAGAGGCCACTAAACTCTCATGGCCATTGGAGAGGCCACTAAACTCTCATGGTTTTTGGAGAGGCCACTAAACTCTCATGGCCATTGGAGAGGCCACTAAACTCTCATGGTCATTGGAGAGGCCACTAAACTCTCATGGTCATTGGAGAGGCCACTAAACTCGCATGGTCATTGGAGAGGCCACTAAACTCTCATGGCCATTGGAGAGGCCACTAAACTCTCATGGTCATTGGAGAGGCCACTAAACTCTCATGGTCATTGGAGAGGCCACTAAATCTCATGGTCATTGGAGAGGCCACTAAACTCTCATGGTCATTGGAGAGGCCACTAAACTCGCATGGTCATTGGAGAGGCCGCTAAACTCGCATGGTCATTGGAGAGGCCACTAAAATCTCATGGTCATTGGAGAGGCCACTAAACTCTCATGGTCATTGGAGAGGCCACTAAACTCGCATGGTCATTGGAGAGGCCACTAAACTCTCATGGTCATTGGAGAGGCCACTAAACTCTCATGGTCATTGGAGAGGCCACTAAACTCGCATGGTCATTGGAGAGGCCACTAAACTCTCATGGTCATTGGAGAGGCCACTAAACTCGCATGGTCATTGGAGAGGCCACTAAACTCTCATGGTCATTGTTTATTTGTGGTCTTCACCTCTGCCTTTGTCTCCAAAGTGTTACTGTTTGCATTGTGTGTGTACTTCACACCTTCTATGTTCACTGTACAGATAAAGTTGAAGCTTGGTGTTTTTACTTTACAGTAATGTCGTTTTGTAAATGTAGTCAACTGTAATTCTGTGTGTCTTTATAACAATGTATCCCTTTATTTTATTTTAAGAGTCGAGGATGCAGAGGATTTGGATGATGTTTGGGAGCCACCCCTCCCCAGCAAGCCCCGAACGGCCAAGGTCTTCACCCCCCACTGCTATGTCAATCACCCGTCTGATGGTTCTACATCCACTTTTCATTGGAAATGAATGTACTTCTTGTGTACCAAAACGCAATAAGGCTGTCGGTCTGATAGAGGCGTAAAACCATGCTTGAAACTCCTGTTGTAAAACTGCATTTGTAAATGGATGCCACACGCGCAATTGTAGGATCAGAGAAATAAACATGGTAGCAATGGAACACTTGGATTCAAAGGCCAAAACTGCTTTCTAAATTGTTTTTCAGCAATTGTATGAAGAATTGTTGTGCTTGTCAAAATACATGTTTCCCTCCTATGGTTCTCGCAACTTGAATGCGCCTCGAGAGGAACATTCATCTTGCATTGGACACACAACAACAAGCCGACTAGGTAAATAGGTCAACTATTCTACTATAGTTTTAATAACAATATTACATGGCAAAAATAGTACCGCTGGACAGTTCTATCCTGAGTGATACATCACAGCCTTTGAAAGACTTTGCCAGCGGCAACAATGAGCTCCTCACCGCTGTCTGAGTTGAGCGCTGCTGTGGTACGCATTATAGACTATTTAATTCCCTTCATCTGAACATCGGAGTGTCATCAACAATCATGCATGTCAGTTCAGTGCCCACATCATAACAGAGAAAATAAAATATTTGGGAATATATTTTGAAGAACAGACATGCTTCTGTCTAGATTAGCCTATGTCATATCCAAACCCGTGTTGCGGATCGACACTGATCTCAAAAAAGACCTCTTCAGAATCCATACGACGGAAATAATTTGCAGTGACGGAGAACATTAACCACTGGGTGTGCAGAAGGAATGTCAAGGAGCCTGTGGAGATGATAGCTAATGACAGTTGAGGCCTAGGCCTGTGGAGATGATAGCTAATGAAAGTTGAGGCCTAGGCTTGTGGAGATGATAGCTAATGACAGTTGAGGCCTAGGCCTGTGGAGATGATAGCTAATGACAGTTGAGGCCTAGGCCTGTGGAGATGATAGCAAATGACAGTTGAGGCCTAGGCCTGTGGAGATGATAGCTAATGACAGTTGAGGCCTAGGCCTGTGGAGATGATAGCTAATGACAGCTGAGACCTAGGCCTGTGGAGATGATAGCAAATGACAGTTGAGGCCTAGGCCTGTGGAGATGATAGCTAATGACAGTTGAGGCCTAGGCCTGTGGAGATGATAGCTAATGACAGCTGAGACCTAGGCCTGTGGAGATGATAGCAAATGACAGTTGAGGCCTAGGCCTGTGGAGATGATAGCTAATGACAGCTGAGACCTAGGCCTGTGGAGATGATAGCAAATGACAGTTGAGGCCTAGGCCTGTGGAGATGATAGCTAATGACAGCTGAGGCCTAGGCTTGTGGAGATGATAGCTAATGACAGTTGAGGCCTAGGCCTGTGGAGATGATAGCTAATGACAGCTGAGACCTAGGCCTGTGGAGATGATAGCTAATGATAGCTGAGGCCTAGGCCTGTGGGAGGCATGGTAGCTAATGACAGTTGAGGCCTAGGCCTCTCAGACAGTGCTAATGACAGCTGAGACCAGGCCCAGGAGATGACAGCAAATGACAGTTGAGGGCTAGGCCTGTGGGATGATAGACTAATGGGGCTGGGCCAAGGCATTTGGAGATCCATAGCTAAAAGCTGAGGCCTATCTTCAATGTTTTTCAATAGGCCTGTGGAATTGGATTTGGTTTACTTTCTGAATTGAGGCCCAGGCTCTGGGTTACAGAGTTCAATAAATCTAATAAAATGAGGCCAAGCTTGGAGATGATAATGACAGCTCTAGGCCCTGGAGATATAGTATCTAATGACAGAACCTAGGCCTGTGGAGATGATAGATGACAGCTGAGAGGCATTTGTGTGATAACAAAAACCAAGACAGGCCTATGTGGTGTGTTGATTAGACCAGTCACTAGGCATGTAGATGATAGCAAACCAAGACAGGCCTATTTCTGTGTTGATTAGACCAGTAACTGACATGTAACAACAGGCCAAGACAGGCCTATTTCAGTTGAGGACCAGTCACTGACATGTAACAACAAACCAAGACAGGCCTATTTCAGTGTGGATTAGACCAGTCACTGACATGTAACAACAAACCAAGACAGGCCTATGACAGTGTTGATTAGACCAGTAACTGACATGTAACAACAAACCAAGACAGGCCTATTTCTGTGTTGATTAGACCAGCTAATGACATGTAACAACAAACCAAGACAGGCCTATTTCAGTGTTGATTAGGCCTGTGGTGATGATGTAACAACAAACCAAGACAGGCCTATTTCAGTGTTGACTAGACCAGTCACTGACATGTAACAACAAACCAAGACAGGCCTATTTCAGTGTTGATTAGACCAGTAACAACAAACCAAGACAGGCCTATTTCAGTTTGATTCAGACCAGTCACTGACATGTAACAACAAATCCAAGACAGGCCTATTTCAGTGTTGATTAGACCAGTCACTGACATGTAACAACAAACCAAGACAGGCCTATTTCAGTGTTGATTAGACCAGTAACTGACATGTAACAACAAACCAAGACAGGCCTATTTCAGTGTTGATTAGACCAGTCACTGACATGTAACAACAAACCAAGACAGGCCTATTTCAGTGTTGATTAGACCAGTAACTGACATGTAACAACAAACCAAGACAGGCCTATTTCAGTGTTGATTAGACCAGTAACAACAAACCAAGACAGGCCTATTTCAGTGTTGATTAGACCAGTAACAACAAACCAAGACAGGCCTATTTCAGTGTTGATTAGACCAGTAACAACAAACCAAGACAGGCCTATTTCAGTGTTGATTAGACCAGTCACTGACATGTAACAACAAACCAAGACAGGCCTATTTCAGTGTTGATTAGACCAGTCACTGACATGTAACAACAAACCAAGACAGGCCTATTTCAGTGTTGATTAGACCAGTCACTGACATGTAACAACAAACCAAGACAGGCCTATTTCAGTGTTGATTAGACCAGTCACTGACATGTAACAACAAACCAAGACAGGCCTATTTCAGTGTTGATTAGACCAGTAACTGACATGTAACAACAAACCAAGATAGGCCTATTTCAGTGTTGATTAGACCAGTCACTGACATGTAACAACAAACCAAGACAGGCCTATTTCAGTGTTGATTAGACCAGTCACTGACATGTAACAACAAACCAAGACAGGCCTATTTCAGTGTTGATTAGACAGTCACTGACATGTAACAACAAACCAAGACAGGCCTATTTCAGTGTTGATTAGACCAGTCACTGACATGTAACAACAAACCAAGACAGGCCTATTTCAGTGTTGATTAGACCAGTAACAACAAACCAAGACAGGCCTATTTCAGTGTTGATTAGACCAGTCACTGACATGTAACAACAAACCAAGACAGGCCTATTTCAGTGTTGATTAGACCAGTCACTGACATGTAACAACAAACCAAGACAGGCCTATTTCAGTGTTGATTAGACCAGTAACTGACATGTAACAACAAACCAAGACAGGCCTATTTCAGTGTTGATTAGACCAGTCACTGACATGTAACAACAAACCAAGACAGGCCTATTTCAGTGTTGATTAGACCAGTAACTGACGTGTAACAGACTCGTAGTGTTTGATCATTTAAATGCTTCCAAGACTCTGCCACTTTCCTATCGTAAAACACATTCGACTTCTTTGATATGCTCAGATAAGGAATTTTTACAAGTTATAGCCTACTTTATTAGCAAACTCTCAAAAGTGATGAGAACTTATTTTTAGCATTCTGTGTGAGGCTACTCTAGCATTCTGTGTGAGGAAGTAGGCTACTCTAGCATTCTGTGTGAGGAAGTAGGCTACTCTAGCATTCTGTGTGAGGAAGTAGGCTACTCTAGCATTCTGTGTGAGGAAGTAGGCTACTCTAGCATTCTGTGTGAGGAAGTAGGCTACTCCTAGCATTCTGTGTGAGGAAGTAGGCTACACTTAGCATTCTGTGTGAGGAAGTAGGCTACTCTTAGCATTATGCAAAGAGGCCTCAGAACACTCTTTGCTTACATGACATGACATCACAATGTCACAGTGTATCACCAGCACATGAGCAATCCCATGATGCAATGGGACAGGGGTGGTTAACGTCAATTACAGCACAGATGCAGACAGTTAGATAACAGTGAAATCAAGAAGACAGTGAAATTTGATACAATGTCGTTGACACGTTGTTGGAATCCCACACACACAGTGGCCCTAGCGCTGCATCTCTCTCGCTCTTCCTAGATAAGACTAGCAGAGCAGCATACATTTAGTGTGTTGTCGTACAGTCAGGGAACATACAGTCAGGGAACCCCAACCGTCATCTCTCTGTGTGAGAAGCCACCAATAAAACACACTCTGCAGTAGCCTAAGTTTCAAGGTCACAGAGGCTCTATTCCAATCCCCTGCCTCTCTGGAGTCAGATACATTCCTGTTAGAAAATGAGCACTTTTTTGTACAGCGGGAGTAGTATATTTTCTTCAATCTCTCCACCTGGGCAATTCATAAAGCATCTCTGAGTAGAAGTGTTTTCTATTCCGCAACAAAGCCTCCTTCACTCACGCTGCCAAGCTTACCCTAGTAAAACTGACTATCCTACCGATCCTCGACTTCGGCGATGTCATCTACAAAATTGCTTCCAACACTCTTCTCAGCAAACTGGATGCAGTTTATCACAGTGCCATCCTTTTTGTCACTAAAGCACCTTATACTACCCACCACTGCGACTTGTATGCTCTAGTCGGCTGGCCCTCGCTACATATTCGTCGCCAGACCCACTGGCTCCAGGTCATCTACAAGGCCATGCTAGGCAAAGCTCCGCCTTATCTCAGCTCACTGGTCACGATGGCAACACCCATCCGTAGCACGCGCTCCAGCAAGTATATCTCATTGATCATCCCTAAAGCCAACACCTCATTCGGCCACCTTTCGTTCCAGTACTCTGCTGCCTGTGACTGGAACGAATTGCAAAAATCGCTGAAGTTGGAGACTTTTATCTCCCTCACCAACTTCAAACATCAGCTAGCTGAGCAGCTAACCGATCGCTGCAGCTGTACATAATCTATTGGTAAATAGCACACACATTTTCACCTACCTCATCCCCACAGTTTTTATTTATTTACTTTTCTGCTCTTTTGCACACCAATATCTCTACCTGTACATGATCATCTGATCATTTATCACTCCAGTGTTAATCTGCAATATTGTAATTATTCGCCTACCTCCTCATGCCTTTTGCACACATTGTATATAGACTCCCCTTTTTTTCTACTGTGTTATTGACTTGTTACATTTACATTTAACATTTTACATTTAAGTCATTTAGCAGACGCTCTTATCCAGAGCGACTTACAAATTGGTGCATTCACCTTATGACATCCAGTGGAACAGCCACTTTACAATAGTGCATCTAAATCTTTTAAGGGGGGGGGGGTGAGAAGGATTACTTTATCCTAATTGTTTACTCCATCTGTGTTGTCTGTTCACACTGCTATGCTTTATCTTGGCCAAGTCGCAGTTGCAAATGAGAACCTGTTCTCAACTAGCCTACCTGGTTAAATAAAGGTGAAATAAATAAAAAAAATAAAAAAGTGCTGATCTAGGATCCGTTTTGACTTTTAGATCACAATGAATAATATTACAGTGTTTATTTATTTTACCTTTATTTAACTAAGCAAGTCAGTTAAGAACAAATTCTTATTTTCAATGATGGCCTAGGAACAGTGGGTTAACTGCCTGGTTGAGGGGCAGAACGACAGATTTTTACCTTGTCAGCTCAGGGATCCGATCTTGCAACCTTTCGGTTACAAGTCCAACGCTCTAACCATTAGGCGACCTGCCGCCCCTGTGTATGGACAGGGAAGACCTGATCCTAGAATAGCACTCCTACTTTGAGATCATTTATGAATACAGGTACAGAAGGCTGCCTGCTGCCTCAGAGCCAGCCCAGAACCACCCCACTCAGCCAGCAAGTGGCTGGTCCACACTGTTGTAGTTGAGACCCAAATGGCACCATATTCCCTATTGAGTGCACTACATTTGACCAGAGCCCTATGTGCCCCAGTTAAAAGTAGTGCACTATAAATTGAATATTTAAATGTGCTGGAAGACTAGTCTGCATGTCACAGTAATAAAGCAGTCATGATGAGATGATAGGGCTACTTCCATTCCTATTAGTCTGAGCAGTCACACATCCACAAACACACACACCCACACACACACACACACACACACACACACACACACACACACACACACACACGTGTCAAGTCAACACGGTAAATAGGAGTCATTAAACTAGGGGAAACACCTCCAATGTTTGCTAATCTAATTCATTAGTGGGTTAGAGCAGCCTCAGCCTGGTCTATTGGAGCAGAGACGTCCTCCTCTATGGGTGACTCAAATGGTGCCCTATTCCCTATGAGCCCTGGACAAAAATAGTGCACTATGTAGTAGAGGTCGACCGATTAATCGGCATGGACGATTCAAGTTTGTATAACAATCGATTACATTGCAATCCACGAGGAGACTGTGTGGCAGGCTGACCACCTGTTACGCGAGTGCAGCAAGGAGCCAAGGTAAGTTGCCAGCTAACATTAAACTTGCCTTGTAAAAAACAATCAATCATAACATAATCACTAGTTAACTACACATGGTTGATGATATTACTAGTTTAACTAGCTTGTCCTGCGTTGCATATAATCAATGTGGTGCCTGTTAATTTATCATCGAATCACAGCCTACTTCGCCAAATGAGTGATTATTTAACAAAAGCGTATTCGCATCAGGGTATATGCAGCAGTTTGGGCCGCCTGGCACGAAGCAAACTGTGTGAAGAACATTCCTTCCTAAATAAGACCGTAATGAATTTGCCAGAATTGTACATAATTATGACAGAACATTGAAGATTAGGCTGGCAATACTATAGTGCCTATGAGAACATCCAATAGTCAAAGGTATATGGAATACAAATCGCATAGAGAGAAATCGCCCTATAAATACGACATTAACTACAACCTAAAACTTCTTACCTGGGAATATTGAAGACTCATGTTAAAAGGAACCACCAGCTTTCATATGTTCTCATGTTCTGAGCAAGAAACCTAAACAATATATTTTTTACATGGCACATATTGCACTTTTACTTTCTTCTCCAACACTGTTTTTGCATTATTTAAACCAAATTGAACATGTTTCATTATTTATTTGAGACTAAATAGATTTTATTTATGTATTATATTAAGTTAAAATTAAAGTGTTCATTCAGTATTGTTGTATTTGCCATTATTACAAAAATATATGTAAAAAATAATATAAAAAAATGGCAGATTAATCGGTATCTGCTTTTTCCCCAATAATCGGTATCGGTATTTGCATTGACAAATCATAAATCGGTCAACCTCTACTATGTAGGGAATAGGGTGCCATTTGGGATGCTGACCTCTGGAGATTAAAGGAGTGTCTGATTCCCTAACTGCTGCTGCCTGAGCCTGGCTGTTCAGTCATCTCTCTGTTTAAAGCCCTAGAGCCTAGCCATGAAGCCTAGCCATGGAGCCTAGCCCTGGAGCCTAGCCCTAGAGCCTAGCCCTGGAGCCTAGCCCTGGAGCCTAGCCCTAGAGCCTAGCCCTAGAGCCTAGCCCTGAAGCCTAGCCCTGGAGCCTAGCCCTGGAGCCTAGCCCTGGAGCCTAGCCCTAGAGCCTAGCCCTAGAGCCTAGCCCTGGAGCCTAGCCATGGAGCCTAGCACTGGAGCCTAGCCCTGGAGCCTAGCCCTGGAGCCTAGCCCAGCCCTGGAGCCTAGCCCTGGAGCCTAGAACTGGAGCCTAGCTCTGGAGCCTAGCTCTGGAGCCTAGCCCTGGAGCCTAGCCCTAGAGCCTAGCCATTGAGCCTAGCCATGGAGCCTAGCCCTAGAGCCTAGCCCTAGAGCCTAGCCATGGAGCCTAGCCCTGGAGCCTAGCTCTGGAGCCTAGCCATGGAGCCTAGCCCTAGAGCCTAGCCCTGGAGCCTAGCCCTAGAGCCTAGCCATGGAGCCTAGCCCTGGAGCCTAGCCCTGGAGCCTAGCTGGAGCCTAGGAGCCTAGCCCTGGAGCCTAGCCCTGGAGCCTAGCACTGGAGCCTAGCCATGGAGCCTAGCTATGGAGCCTAGCTCTGGAGCCTAGCCATGGAGCCTAGCCCTAGAGCCTAGCCCTAGAGCCTAGCCATGGAGCCTAGCCCTAGAGCCTAGCCCTGGAGCCTAGCCCTAGAGCCTAGCCATGGAGCCTAGCCCTAGAGCCTAGCCCTGGAGCCTAGCCATGGAGCCTAGCCCTAGAGCCTAGCCCTAGAGCCTAGCCCTAGAGCCTAGCCCTAGAGCCTAGCCCTGGAGCCTAGCCATGGAGCCTAGCCCTAGTGCCTAGCCCTAGAGCCTAGCCATGGAGCCTAGCCCTAGAGCCTAGCCATGGAGCCTAGCCCTGGAGCCTAGCCCTGGAGCCTAGCCCTGGAGCCTAGCCATGGAGCCTAGCCATGGAGCCTAGCCATGGAGCCTAGCCATGGAGCCTAGCCATGGAGCCTAGCCCTAGAGCCTAGCCATGGAGCCTAGCCACGAAGCCTATTTTATTGATTTTTTATTTCACCTTTATTTAACCAGGTAGGCTAGTTGAGAACAAGTTCTCATTTACAACTGTGACCTGGCCAAGATAAAGCAAAGCAGTTTGACACATACAACAACAGAGTTACACATGGAATAAAACAAACATACAGTCAATAATACAGTACAAAAAGACTATATACAGTGTGTGCATATGATGTAAGAAAAGGGAGGTAAGGCAATAAATAGGCCATGGTGGCGAAGTAATTACAATATAGCAATTAAACACTGGAATGGTAGATGTGCAGCCTAGCCCTGGAGCCTCCCCTGAGAGCATGGTGATAGTCAGAAGTGAGTAGGCATGATAGTAGTGAATGATGTTGGGGTTGTCTCTCAATATCTTAACCTCACTAAAGTACTTGCAGACTACTGTATTGCTCAATTGCTGTATAAAGAATGTATTGATTGTATGCGAGATTCTGTACTGTAAAATGTGCCTGTTGATAAGCTATTCTTCTCAACTCATGAGTTGCTCTGGATCTTGAATCACAAGCTATGAATTAAGTATTGTCTGTACCACACATGACTATGCAGCTACAGTACTCCCTCTCTCACACACACACACACACACACACACACACACACACACACACACACGTCAGTTTAACATAACCATAATATGACGTGAGTGATTGATTAGAAACAAAGCTATGGAGTTACTGTCAAAATAATGTCTGTTGACAGAAATGGCTGTCTGTCATACTGGGGCTGCTATACCGCAAACGAACAAGCTCGAGACAAATATATCCACTATCATTACCAGAATAAAAATGTTATGACGACAATGCACGATATAAATTCGCTCTACTAACAGTCAGCTGTTACAAAGTAATAACCACATAAGTAAGTAATTGGTGTGTTACAATGTGTAACCACCGCGCCTGTGTTGTTGCTTTACGAAGCTGCGTAGCTAGCCTAGCGTTGCTACAGCAGATTTACGATTGCGCGAACACGCACATTGATTGCACACACGGGCTATATACTAGAGTGCCTTTTTGCATTTAGCTATTGGTTAGCATAAAGATAATCAACCTACTAAGGCTATGGGGAAACTGCGTTCTAAAATATCATCTCGATGCATCTAGTTATGGGACGACCTTGGCAGCGATGATACATTGCGTCAGTCCTTTTAAAATGTAGCTAATGTGGCCTACTGCATTCGTGCATGTTGACGTCAGCCAATGTTAGCTAGCAAGCTATCAGGATCCGTTTGCATAGCTGCGGTGCCCATACCTTGACCACTCCGATCCTTGATCCGAAAGGAGCCGGGCGTGGTTACAAATAATCCTCTGTTTGTCTTGACGGAATGTTGACACATTGAGTGGAATTCCACAGCGGGCGCGTTATTATGCATGCAACGTTGATTCTGCAGCTGAGGTTTACATACAGACATGTGAATTCAGCAGTGACATAATGAGTTTGATTTAATCGTCCCTTTTCTACTTCTCTCTCCCTGTCACCTCAGCATCTCTCTCTCTCTCTATCGCTGCAGATCCCTGACGCGACTAACGGTATCAGCCAGCCTGACTGCGCGCTCGTTCACGATCATATCCCCCTCGCAACAAGCTCGCTATGTAAACGCATTCGTGATTTAAAGCGCTAGTGCAAGTGTAATTATGTTTCATGGGCATGGCCGCGCCCAATATTCCATAGGAAGTTCCCGGACTTTAGTTACTGTTACTAGGTCTTGCAAACCTCATATTACAATGTCACCTCCTCTATTCTATTCTGGTGTATTTGCATGTAATTGTTTTCATCAAGATAAAACAGCGTTGTAGATTTTGGTGCAACATGCCAATATCATGTGTGCTTTGGTATTGTCTCTCTACCACAATTTTAAGAGTTATTGTATTAACAACCACTATTCACTGAACATTTGCTGACAGCTCAGAAATATATATTTTTTAGGGGTAAATACTTCAAAGGAGCTTAATAAGAATGTTCAAAACTGCTCATATAGTTTTTGGAGCCAACCCCAAACAACTACATCTACCTCACTTGATTATTGCTGACCTGTTATATGAGCATGTGCTAGGTTTTCTCACGGTGCTTACACCTATCTATTTGTACATTCATTTTCAGAAGTGAAAGACGTCCCAAGGATCCCGGATTTCACTCATTGATTACGTATCCATGCACAAGACAGTACAATATACAACTCTGTTGTATTTCCTTTTAGCTACATCAAAGCATAATTTGAGAGGAGTCGTTTCGTGTGTAACAGTTAGCTCGATCTAGCTATGATCGCCAATGGAAATCAAACGGTCTGAACGCCAACTAGTAGCTAATGTGTAGCTAACGGGGCTAGCATACCGTGCGTTCATGTTGCTCTCGCCAGTCCTGGCAGTATTCTGTCCAGTAGATTCCCACCGCCCTCTCGTCACTACAGGATGCCCAAGCGCTTCGGAGCGCTAGTTCTTGTCGGACTGGCTCTGGCGTGCTTTGCTTCCTAGGTGCTGGAGAGCTATGACACCCCCCAACGCAGGCTGTCTACACCGAATTGGGCAATAAATGTCTATATTTGTACATGGCCAATCAGTTGACTGGAGTAGATTCTAGAATGAGGTAAAGAAGCCGCAGACCTACAGATATGTGCATTCTTTGTGAATTTCACCTCAAAGCTGAGCAGTCAGTCACTTCACTGCTTAATGCCCCTCCACTGGTATTGAATTACAAACACTATTATCTACAATACAACATTCATATGTCTAGCTTTCTACCAACCAGCTCTCTATGGCAGCCCAATTCACATTTTTTTCTTTACTAACTGGTCTTTCAACCAATCAGATCAGCTCTGAACAAGATTTATTTTACCTTTCACTACAGATTTATTTACATTTACATTTACATTTAAGTCATTTAGCAGACGCTTTTACGACAGATTTGTACCTTGTCAGCTCAGGGGTTTGAACTTGCAACCTTCCGGTTACTAGTCCAACACTCTAACCACTAGGCTACCCTGATGTGAAAAGATCTAAAGTGATTGGTCAAGACCCCCTCAGGTAACTCCTTGATCTGTGCTGATGTTTCCATCACCCCTGGACCCAAGCGGCCGTTCAACTTATTTGGCATTCTCAACCTGGTAGAGGATGCCCACAACCAGCCCAACACTAGCCTGGTCCCAGATCTGTTTGGCGTGACAACAACCATAGAAGTTGGCTGTAAAGATCTGGGACCAGGCTAGCTCAACACATCTGAATAATATTTCTACTCCACTCTAATCTATTCCTACTCCATGTCATTAACTTAAACATAAGACAGACATAGCGCAGGGGTGGGCAACTCCAGTCCTTGAGGTCCTGATTGATGTCACACTTTATCTCCTTCCCTAGCAAACAAAGCTGATTAATGAAATTGCATTCTAAACTGAAGATCATGACTGGGTGATTATTGGAGTGAGGTTTGTTAGCTGGGGCTGACACCAATCAGGCCCTCGAGGACTGGAGTTGCCCACCCCTGCGTGTCTTTATATAACTCCATACATGACAGTACCAGATGGATCGGTTGGCATCCTTCAGGACTGAGCCACAGCTGGAACCAGTCCATCTGGTTTGGCCACTATACCACTTCAACTGTTATCTCCCCTCCTCCAGGGGTGAAAGGGGTGATGAGGTAGCAATATCAAATACAATCAAATGTTATTTGTCACATACACATGGTTAGCAGATGTTAATGCGAGTGTAGCGAAATGCTTGTGCTTCTAGTTCCGACAATGCAGTGATAACCAACAAGTAATCTAACTAACAATTCCAAAACTACTGTCTTATACACAATGTAAGGGGATAAAGAATATGTACATAAGGATATATGAATGAGTGATGGTACAGAGCAGCATAGGCAAGATACAGTAGATGGTATCGAGTACAGTATATACATATGAGATGAGTATGTAAACAAAGTGGCATAGTTAAAGTGGCTAGTGATACATGTATTACATAAAGATGCAGTCTATGATATAGAGTACAGTATATACGTATATACGTATGCATATGAGATACAATAGTGTGTGTGTGTGTGTGTGTGTGTGTATGTGGTGTGTGGTTGTGAGGGGTGATTAGGTAACAGAAGAATGTTTGTGGGTTAAGTTTCTATTGAGTCAATCTGGTTTCCCTGCTCTCCTTGTTACTGTATCTCTAATGCCAACAACCAATACAGCACAGCATTTCAATCTCATCCCATGTGGATATGTTTAGGACAAAGAACAACTTCTAAAAGTTAGAATACCTCATGAAACAAGTTACTATCTGGTAACTATGGAAGTGTCATGGTTGTTATAACAACCTTGTCATTTTTGCCTGTGTGTGTGTGTACAATGTCATCCATTTCATGTGATATGTGTAAGAATATGTCGAAGATAAATACATAATCCCTCAACCCTGTTAATACGACCTTCTTGGTTTCCTCTTTATAGAAATGAATAAGAGGATATGAGAGGAAGCTTCTATTAGTCACCATGGTTTCAGCAGATGTCATTCCATTTGGTGCGTTCCAGCACCTGAGACCTCTTCAGGATGTTGTGATAGACCTGCCACTATACCTCATGCTACAGGGAGTCCACCTTGCTCTCCATTTCACATCTGTCAGGTCACCTGTTAGGTGGACAGACATTTTTCATGTTGGCTCCCCTGTCTCTGCAGGTGTGTTTGATGACCTTTCCCTATGTTGTACTGTATTCTAACCCTGGTCTCGCTGGTCCACTCAGGACCATAACCCTGGTCACTCTGGTCCCCTCCGGACCATAAGCCTAGTGTCTCCGGTCCCATTAGGATCATAACCGTGGTCTCTCTGGCCCCAGTCAGAGAGATGCCCCAGTCACAGCGATTCAAGTTACTGTTAACGGAGTGGAGTTGGGTAAAGGCCGGTTGGCTGGGGGCCCCTGTATGTTCTGCCATGTAACCCCTCGCGCTACCTCACTGGTGTCATGACATTGCCCTCTTTGGGTACAGCAAGCCCCATCCTCCTCTCCCTGTCTCCTACACCCAGGCTGCTGTGGTCAGAGAGAGGTCGTAAATTCCTGGAGGAGATTATCTCCTCATGGCCACAGTATAGAGACAGAGTGAATTTTCATAGAGAACAAAGGAATTTCTTCCACCTCACAGAACTTGAGGTCCAAACAACATTTATGTTCTGGAAAAGGTATAAAAGATCGGTTAAGAATCCAGCTACGAACTGGTTAAGAATCCAGCTACGAACTGGTCTGTTTAGTACAATTTTGTGAAACTCATGGGAGACAATACAGTCACATTACCATAATGCTGTTTATATAATAGCCTCAGATATGAGGTTTACATCTAATTGTTGTTTAAGATTAATGAGTGAAGATGATACTGTTTGTAAAATTGTGTAATGTGATTTTGGACTGTTTAATGAAGGAAACTCCAATTCCCTTTTGAATTTAACTAAATCAGAGGACCGCCCATGAGCCCAGTTCGGACCTGGTGTCATGAGACAGCCTTTTTCTGCAACTCCTGAATAAAACCCCCAGTTTGAGAATTTCTCAACAGACCATGTTGCTCTCAATTACGAGAGGACTAAGGTTGCAGACCAGATGGCTGAATATTTTAACCATCCCTCGTGGTTAAACTATTAGACTATTGATTAGACTATCGATACCGACAGAATAAGAACAAGTCTTTGATATTAATTACTAGTCTGCAGCTAGGAATTCTGTACCATTGAACGCGAAGACCGACAACCGCCGAAACATCTATCCATAATGACATGAATGAATGTCACTCTGAACTAACCATTCTAACCACGACAGAGAGGGCGGACAAACTCTCCAACAGAAACTAACTTTTCAACAGATACCCCGACGACACATTGAGCGTAAATATATTAATTGATTGCAATTGTTCCCGAATGAGTGAACATTCATGTGCAAAGGATTAGCATTTCAATTGTTATAATTATCAACTGTGTTGTCTTATCTCAGTTGATCCCCACTTCCCTTTTGTACACCAAGCCGCGATGCCGGTTTATCCCACTAGGGAAACTCCGTTATCATTTCCGTGTAACTATCTACTGTTTGTTTATGCATTTCTGTGAATTACTTAGTAAATAAATCATTTAAGACAATTGATGTATGGATAACTCATAGTGAAGACTGGGTTCGTGTGTGTGAGGTTATACTTTTTTTTCAAAGTAGATTTGTTTAAAACACTGATTTAGCACACTGTAGAAAATGATTTACTGACATCTTTGGAATACTAGTTCTGTCGGTGATCTGGTGATAATATGCAGCCTCTTATTTTGTGTGTGTGTGTGTGTGCGTGCGTGCATGTGCGTGTGTGTGCACCTGTGTGCATGTTCACCTGTGTGTGTGTCAGGACATGGCAGGGTGGTCGGCATTTCGAGAACAGCTCTTCATTCTGCAAGAGGACCTGTCCCCCAGCTTTGGTTTCTTCTAGTCCTGTATCCTGCTCACTGACCACTACTTCCTGGTAAGAAGACAAGGAAGAATACTTGATTTTCCAGTCAGACTTGAGATTCAAATCGCTGACCTTCCAGTTGTTGACCCGCTTTCCTAATCAATCAATCAAATGTATTTACATCAGCAGATGTTCCAAAATGCTATACAGAAACCAAGCCTAAAACCCCAAACAGCAAGCAATGCAGATGTAGAAGCACGGTGGCTAGAAAAAACTCCCTAGAAAGGCATGAACCTAAGAAAGAAACCTAGAGAGTGTCATGACGTTGGCCTGGGGGATAGGTTTATGCAGTGGCGTGCCGTGGGCCTGAGGCCTGGGCCTTCAGTGAGTTCCTACACAGTCCCACCCGAATTAATCCACCTCTTATTACCATCATTATGATGCCATGGCTCTAGACACTATACATTTACACAGAAATGCAGTATAACCAGGCGTTGCGTCACCTTGAAATTGACATTTTTATTCAGAGAATTGCAGGGGAAGAGTACAATACAGTAAAGTTCAACTAATAGGCAAGAACATAGTCGAGTACAACAGAGTTATATTAATATTCTTCTTCTATCCATTTCTGGTCCACAAACTTTGAGCTTTAAGTCAAAAAAATAAAATAAATACAGTTCCTGTTTACCCAAAAACATGACACAATCAATGAGTCTTTTCAATATTTCCCTTCACCTTTTCATTGTGCAGCTCCGTTGCCCTGCGCGCTTGTTCGTTTATTTTTTTATTTTTTTATTTAACCTTTAACCAGGTAGGCTAGTTGAGAACAAGTTCTCATTTAGAACTGCGACCTGGCCAAGATAAAGCATAGCAATATGAACAGACAACACAGAGTTACACATGGAATAAACAGTTAACAAGTCAATAACACAGTAGGGAAAAAAAGGGGGAGTCTATATACATTGTGTGCAAAAGGCATGAGGAGGTAGGCGAATAATTACAATTTTGCAGATTAACACTGGAGTGATAAATGATCAGATGGTCATGTACAGGTAGAGATATTGGTGTGCAAAAGAGCAGAAAAGTAAATAAATAAAAACAGTACTGGGATGAGGTAGGTAAAAATGGGTGGGCTATTTACCGATAGACGTTGAGCTGTAGATCCACACGGGTGTCCCCAAAAATGTTCAAAAGCACCTTTGCTTGTAAGTGCCCAGCCGTACTTTGGTGTCTCGTTGCTTTTTGGTGTGTCGTTGCTTTTCTTGAAAAGTTTGTCTTGAGAATGGCGTTATAATTATATCCTCAACCAAATCGATATCTTCTCCTCCTTCCGCCATTGTGGGTTGAAAAAGTACTCAGTAGTACGCGAATGAATTCGTTTATCAAATTCAGTTTCCTAGTTCTGCATAGACCTGCCCATATAGGACTTGCCTTTCAATATTGGTAATCCAATCAAAAGACGTGCACGCACTACGCCTGCTAGCTGGCTCCCGTGTAACACTGGAGCCAGCCAGCAGGCCTACAATAGCCAACTCTAAAGCTGATTGGTTGACACTACATTTTCATTTCCATTCACTTTAAGCTACAAGCGCCCGCACTGTTGATTCTGAAGGCCTGAGGGCAGATTTTAGACCCCTGGCAACACATGATGGCTGAATATGATTGGATAAAAGATCTAATACAAAGACCAGCCCTCCAAACCTCAACGTGGGACTGGAAGCAGTGCAACCAAGAGGAAAGCTATGAAATGAAGAGTATAACTCTTACTCTGGGGAATAATTTAATACATATTTGTAGGAAAATATATTTAAAAAAAAATTATATTCTGAAGATGTTTTGGCCAGCAGAGAAGGCCTTGCTGGCCCTGACAGCCCACCACTGGGTTTATGACAGTCATAAATACCTCTTCCCTCCTTTTTCCTCTCTCTACCCTACTGAAGTTACATTTGCAAAACCCTTGGTTAACATAGAGATTCTGGGAACGTCAGAAGGTGGGGGGAAATTAACTATATTCTGGTAATCCGACCAATGGAACATATGCTTAATGAATATGATGTCAGTTCGGTTGTCATCTGAGACATTCTCATCAATGATAAGATGACATAAACTCTACAGTGGAAAGTCTACACATCAGAGTTATCGGATTCACACGGAATTGATGTTCAATATAAATGTTTGAATATGAAATTATTTTTGATGGGATGAAATGTGATTTTAGCTTCTAAAATGTGAGATGTGGGTTTTCATAAGACAGGGCTGCACACTCAGTGGCCCACCCACGTGAAGAGACAGAGGTTGTAAACTATGAAACACACCCCTTTTCTCCCTTCCTATATAAGCCATGATGACAATAGAACTTCCTGTTCATGGGATGTAGGACGACGGTCCTATGTCAGAATGGTTCCGATAATAACTACAGAACGAAGCCAACATCAGCGTGAGCTTTGGTTGCGAATGATATGAACTTTGAACTTTTATTCACTACAGACGTGATACGTCCTCGCCGTTGAGTTAGCAACCGCAGGTTAGGGAGGAACTGACAGAGTATCCCGTCTACCACTCAACGACGTTACTACAACGTATCCAATTGACCACCAGAGACATTCTTCAAAGGACTCGGTTGGGGAACAAGGCCTTCCATCTACCACCAACCTACCGGAGCGCAGCTCAGAGTAAATACATTTACATTTACATTTAAGTCATTTAGCAGACGCTCTTATCCAGAGCGACTTACAAATTGGTGCATACACCTTATGACATCCAGTGGAACAGCCACTTTACAATAGTGCATCTAAATCTTTTTAGGGGGGGGGGGGTGAGAAGGATTACCTATCCAATATTTATTGCATTTTCCTTTTCCAAATGGGCGGTAATTTAAAAGGCATAAGATACTGTATTTACGACAGCACAGCTTCGCCTTAGTTCCTCAGTCTTCCCGCTCTTTCACTCAAACCCAGCCCCTTTTCTTTTGTGTAACCAGCTGTCATATCTGTTCCGCCCGCTAGGGACGTTTTCCTTTATGATGTAATTTGTAATCAAGTTATGATTTAATTATGTGTATGTGTAATTCTGCGTGATTAGTTAGGTATTTAGTAAATAAATAATTAAACGCAATTTTGTATTGTTGATTCAAATTGTTAGCCAGGGTTCGTGCAGAATTTACAACTTTCAGATGAGATGGAATTAAGGTGACGGTTGATATTGACTGCTATTGATGTAAAATACTGTATTACTAGGTCTTTAAGAGTTTATTCGGAAGATAACAGCTCTATAAATATTATTTTGTGGTGCCCAACTCTCTAGTTACTGTAATTACATTTACATGATTAGCTCAATCAGGTGATATTAATTACGGAGAAATTATTTTATAGAATAGCATGTCATATCACTTAATCCGGCATAGCCAAAGACACGACAAGAGGAACCAGGCTCTGAGGGGTGGCCAGTCCCCTTCTGGCTGTGCCGGGTGGAGATTCTAACAGTACATGGCCAATAAGGCCAGATAGTTCTCCAAGATGTTCAAACGTTCATAGATGACCAGCAGGGTCAAATAATAATCACAGTGGTTATAGAGGGTGCAACCGGTCAGTACATGAGGAGTAAATGTCACTTGGCTTTTCATAGCCAGGCATTCAGAGGTCGAAATAGCAGGTGCGGTAGAGAGAGAGAGAGTTGAAAACAGCAGGTCTGGGACAAGGTGGCACCTTCAGTGAATAGATCAGGGTTCCATAGCTGCAGGCAGAACAGTTGAAACTGGAGCAGCAGCATGACAGCAAGGAGTCATCAGGACAGATAGTCCTGAGGCATTGTCGTAGGTCTCATACCATGAGGTCCTCTAACATTAACCCACCATGTCTTTACCAGGACTGACTAGCTGTGCTCCGGGGGTTTTAAACTCACATATTGTAACAGTACCATTTGTACTGTCTGTCTACAGGCCCGGGTAGCTTTTCTGGTAGTGATGCTACTGAATATTGGAGTGCTGGTGGCGTCTGTCACATAAACCTTGATAATATCAAGCTGGTTGTTACCTGTGTGAAAAGGATTGTTCTCAACCATCCTATACAGTGAAAATGTAAACTCTAGGGATTTTACATCTAATAGTATTCTACATAACCTCATGTTGATAAATACATGTATTGTCTGTTATAGGCAATTTGTTGTCGATTACATTACTTTTTTCGACTTGTTGTTTTTATTCTTAAAGATGCAGTATAAAGGTTTTGTATAATTTTAGCCAATAGTTTTGAAAGTAGAGCTCACGAGACAAAATGGGTCCCCAAAAATGGTGTACAATGTCATCCATTTCATGTAATATGTGGAAGAATATGTGGAAGATAAATACACAACGCAGAGACAGAGTATGAGAGGTCAAGAGGACAAGAACTAACGATCAATGGAAAGTGTTTTTTCTGTAATAGGGAATTATTGATCAATGGTTCAGAGACGTGAGGAATAAATGGTTCAAATCCCGAGCTGACTAGGTGAAAAGTCTGTTGATGTGCCCTTGAGCAAGACACTTAGCCCTAATTGCTCTGGATAAGAGTGTGTGTGTGTGTGGGCGTGTCAGTGTAGTATGTGTTGGTAGAGTCTACTGTGCATGGAGTCTATGCAAAACAATTAAGATACATAATAAAGGGGGTTAATGTAAATTGTCTGGGTAGACATTTAATTAACTGTTCAGCAGTATTATGGCTTGGGGGTAGAAGCTGTTCAGCAGTCTTATGGCTTGGAGGTAGAAGCTGTTCAGCAGTCTTATGACTTGTGGGCAGAAGCTGTTCAGCAGTATTATGGCTTGGAGGTAGAAGCTGTTCAGCAGTATTATGGCTTGGAGGTAGAAGCTGTTCAGCAGTCTTATGGCTTGGAGGTAGAAGCTGTTCAGCAGTCTGATGGCTTAGGGATAGAAGCTGTTCAGGAGCCTTTTGGTCACAGCCTTGACGCTCCGTTACTTCTTGCCGTGTGGTAGCAGAGAGAACAGTCTATAACTTGGATGGCTGGAGTCTTTGACCATTTTTAGGGCCTTCCTTCGAGCCAAATATATTGATAAAAGTCACCTTGTTCCGAGAGAGATTTACATGGTTATCAAAACATCACGACAGGGTAAGTCTACACGAAACACAGCCCTTATTTTAAGTGTTTCTAAAATCCCCTATGGGAAAAATGAATGGTGGGAAAACGATTGGAACCGTTTCCCTATTTGACCACTAGGGTTTATGGGCATTATGACACCTCCACTGTGGGTCTATATACAGCTCGTTAAGTGTGGTTTTATGCAGCATTCCAAATACCTGGGAACTCGGAAATCACCGAATTCAGTGCTTCAAAACAACTGCAGCTCCAACTGGGAAAATCGTTTTGAACGGGCATCATTCTAGAGCTCTGACTTTCCGACCTAAAGATCACTGACGTCATGATATGATCTCGTATTTTTCCGAGTTCACAGTTGTTTTGAACGCGGCATTAGTGCCAGCATCGGTTTGTGGTCGTAAATAGACAGCTAGGAAATATACAGATTCTAAATATATTGGTAAATAGTATGGTCACAGTTTATCATGAGGTATTCTAACTCCGTCAGAACCTCGACACTTTCTTAATTGTAGAGATCGCGCAACAACTGTTGTCTATAAGGAGACACACCACCACTCCTGATCTTACCGGACTCTGCAGTTCTGTCCTGCCCATGCATAGAAAAAACACCTAGGTTTATATTATCCATGTCCTTGTTCAACCATGTCTCCGAGAAGCATAGTTTAACCTGCTACGTTAGTTATCCTAACCTGCGTTAATGATCCTGTGTCAACAAACCAATCGTGGCGACAACGAGGGGCTTGGTTTCCCTGGAGTTTTCCTGAACACGGGTCACAGCCAGACCAAACGTTTTTGCTCATTGTTCTATCTGTGGTCAGACCTTATTGCATTGGCTTGGGAGAAGGCTACACATACCGGAAGATTAGCAGCACTCTTTGCACATGCAGAATCTTCTCTCGTCAAAATAGCTGAAGTAAACGTTGTTTTCATTCTCGTGTTTTTGCTGCGATTGGATGGATTGGTGGTGGTGGTTGACACTTTGTTGTCCTCTCCTCTTTGTGATTAAGCAAATACGCCACCTATAGTAGGGAGTAGGCTAGAGTATTTTTGTATGCTACGTATTAAAAATGGCATGTGCCCTCACCCAATATGATATCTGTGTACTCTGTATGGTCTCTAAAATGTTTACTCTTGTCGAGTGTCGCAATACTTACACAACAATGAATTAAGAGACGTGACTAGTTTAGTTTCATTGCAACAACTCATCAAAAAGCATACGCTATACATTCACAATCACCATGCAATGATTTCAGCCGCAAGAGTAGGAACTAGGAAGTGACGCTCCGAAAAGCAGAAAAAAGTTTTCTGTTTCAGAAGAGACTGAGAGAAAATGCCGAGCAGAACATTGTAGCCTACCGGCTATAAGCTACAAGGTAGGCTAAAGTACAAATTGCATTTATTCGTGTGTAATAATGTCAAAACTTGTCAATGTTAATGTGACAACTTGTCAATGTATCTAAACTTCTCTACGGTGAAAGAAAGGTATCAATATAGGATTCAGGATATGGGTCCGATATGCATAATTAATTGTCCCCTCCCTGTAGCATATTTCATCTAGAATGGCTGCATTTAAAAACACATATCAATTCATCTCCATGGAAACCCTGCATATTGATCTAGAACTTCTGTGCAGTAGTATAGTTTAGACTAGAGGCAGAATCGCGTCGTTCGATAGCTCGGATGCCAAGGGTGGAGGCAGACATACAATTGCTGCACGATAGCCTATCTCCGGTGCAACCCCCCTGGTCCCTGCAGTGGGGGAGGGGGGGGGGTAGAGTTCCACGTCACGATCGAAAGTTACATTGTGTATCCCGGGTACAATAGATCACGAGTCGCGTTTATCAATCGGTATACAATAATATTTGGAATGCAACAGTTGCAGGCCTTCTGCCAACTCGTCTTCCTGGTCTATTGCAGGCTAGCATCAATTGTATGATGAAAGAAAGTGGAAATTTGCCCTGCACGTGTCCTGCACAGGTCCTGCATTGAAGAGGAGTGGATTTTTTGATTATAGACTATAGTTTTAGTTTTATTAACCGTTCATTACCAGTTTAATGCCAGTTGCTGTGACAGAAAATGATAACTAAGTCAATGGATTCATATATTATTTGGATAGGCTAATGGATATGACCTGTGCCTAACACTTTCTCTTTAGAAGGTCGATTGTGAATGTCATTTTAGACCTTTCTCCCAATGGAAGAGTAAAAGAGTGCATATTATATGGACATCACCTAGACACAAAACTACAGGCCTAATAAAACACACATACACACACACACACACACACACACACACACACACACAATCTCACATCTCACTCAGTCTCGCAGAGCTTAGTTGGCATATTCCTTATGCAGTGAATAGCATGTGTGGTTATTTTAAGGTACAGCAGAGAGTATAGTCTGACACAGTGGGGCTGGCAGTATCTCCTTTCTGCCAGCAGACACATGCTATTTGCTATGCAACTCACTGACTATAAATTGCTCTGGATAAGAGTGTCTGCTGCTACATGACCAAAATGTAAATGCAATGTTCGAGACAGTATAATAATATTGTAATACTGTTGTAATAGTGCCATGAAGAGCAATTCTATTGCAGAACGTGTCTATTCTAAAGGTCCAATGCACCTGTTTTTATCTCAATATCAAATCATTTCTGGGTAAAGATTAAGTAACTTACTGTGATTGTTTTCAACTAAAATGTTCAAAAATATTTCTTAGCAAAGGGCAATTTCTCAAGCAATAATTTTGCAAGGACTGTCTGGGAGGGAACTGAGTGGGGAGGGGAAAACTGAACATGTGCTGTTATTGGCAGAGAGGATTGGAACAATCATTCTAATTGGTCTATTGAAATTTCAGGGAGCCTTTTCAAACAGCTCTTACACTAAATGGCATTATCATCAATTTCACAATTTCACTGTGTAACGGATGTAAAATAGCTAGCTAGTTAGCGGTGGTGCGCGCTAAATAGCGTTTCAATCGGTGACATCACTTGCTCTGAGACCTTGAAGTAGTGGTTCCCCTTGGGTAACGATGCTTCGTGGGTGACTGTTGTTGATGTGTGCAGAGGGTCCCTGGTTCGTGCCCGGGTATGGGCCAGGGGACGGTCTAAAGTTACACTGTTACAACTGCATCATTCCAAACTCATAGTGTGGACATATAGATAACACAGGGAAATCAGGTTTTTGACTCCACTGGACCGACCTTTACAACTGTGCAAGGGCCTCTGACATTTGTAATACTAAAACTACACCATCTTCAAACAGCTGAAAATACTATACTTTTGGTTATGGGAAATAGATTTAATGGTGGTTTACATTTTACAAAAGATACTCAACACAATGGCTGCTTGTTTTGTCACGAAATTAAATTAGGCGAACTATTTGCATTTTAGCAACCAGGAAAAGGCACCACGGTTTCAGCATCAGTGACCCATTGATTTTCGGTATTTCACCGCATGGATCTGAGTAGTACTTTTGACGCGTAAATTACATCGCCCCTCGTGCAAGAGGAAAACCATATATGGTCGTGGAAGTAGGTGTGGCGAGCAGACTGGAGAGGATCACAAGGATGAGCCGAAAGAATGTGTTGTTCGATTGAGAGAGCGTTCTACAGCGGGAGAAACAAGGCCGCATAGGACAGCGGATGTGTTGTGTACATGTAGGCTATTTGTGCAATAGTAACGCAATAATGTGCAACACTTATTGTGCGACATTTGTCCATATTCCTGCAGATCGTTGCACCATTTTGGACCGGATAGTACGTTTGTTTTAATGACATCGATCTACCTCATTCTTTGATTAGAAAAATAATAGTGAGGTCAGCATAGAATGACTCAACGCTAGAGATGCATGCAGTCATATCTCCGTTCGATTGCACACTGTGGGGCGCGTGGACCCGGGGACAGTTGCTGCACTGGTGGTCACCGCAGAAACATGGCAAGCACAGTGAGTTCTCGGATAGGAACTGGGATTTGTATATCTGAGCTTGTTGATCAGAATATGAGAAGCATGCAAGTGAATGGTTGCTGTAAACAAAGTTCACCATAACATTAAATAGGCCTTCGTGAATATTAAACCTAATGATCAGCGGTTTAGACATCTCTGTGTGTGTTTATTGGTTAATATGGAGTGTTTCTTTAGAAAAGGACGACATTGCCATTCATATGATTTAGGCTATTAACCATATTGACATGTTGAGCAGTCCTGGATCCGCTGCGCGTGGTCTATATCCTATCTTTCTTTTATGTTGGAGCTCGTGCTGGTATAGCCTATATAGGTTACATTGTTGCTTCACTTTGTTGCAACGTGCCACGGAATTAGTGACTGGATAATCCGTGTTCTGCAACAAAGGACTGCCTTCTCGTAAATAGCGCTGAGCTGGCTGGCGGTGGGGACGCGGTGCAGAGGTGGGGGGTCCAGCAAGGGTTGTTCTGATGTAGGACGCAACATGTTTTTTCTTGATGTCTGTGGGCAATTCTTCTCAGTCCCCCCATGTCAAATACAACGACTGCGTTCGCTTTCACCGCGGTGCGTATTCGCTGTTTAAATTAAGAAACGCTCGGGGATTAGGTAATTACGGTTGAGGGTCAAACCTAGGCTATATATTAACGGCGTTACATTGGTTAAAACCTACCGGGGGTATTTACTGTGTCATCATCCTTCTAGCCTACACTCGGTAGCCTACAGAAAGGTTAGGTGGACATCGTGTTACTGTTCACATGTTTCATATTGTATAAACCCTTCTTGAAAAACAACACTGCAAAACACACTCCATATGATTTATGTTGTTCAGCAAAATAGGCAAAGGCAATGCGTCTTGCACGTTCTTGACATAGGGTGCTCACACTTCTCTCCAATTCCCTGAAATTGATCATAGGTATTTCTTCATAAACAAGGTGATGCATCCACACTGTTTTTTATAGCCTATATTGGAACAGCATCTTCATAAATGTTCCTAATTAAGAACATGCTATAATATAACATGGTATAATTATCCTCACCAGTGCACCAGGGTGTCAGGTCCTCCGTTTAATAGTTAAAAATGAATCACTATTTGAGTAGTTCTTCAAAATTAATAAGCATACTTTTATGACTGCTGAATAACAACTATCAATCACTTACATCATGTATTCTCACTTCGAGATACCTCGTGAGTCAACTTCTCTCTATCCCTCACAGTTCAGGCTTGATCTGATTTATCTCTAGAGAAAATGTGCAATGTGCGCATTGAACTCACAGGGGGAAAAACAATTGAATGAACTGATGTCACTCAGTTAGTTGTTTAAAAACATAACATACATTTCGGCATAATCACTCAGCACTACCTTACTGTGAAGTGTGGTCGGTCAGACAGTCAAGTTACAATGTTGCCCCAGTGCAGGATATGAACTGATGCATCTGTCTATTTGAAAGTTGCTACATCCATTTTTGGACTTAGAAATTAAATATATATAGGCCTAACCATTGATTCTGGAAAAATATGACTTATAAATGCCTCATGAGCTTAGTTCAACTGTTCTACCTCATCAGCCCAAAATATTATATATTTTGAAATATTAAATCAAATGTATTTATAAAGCCCTTTTTACATCAGCTGATGTCACAAAGTGCTATACAGAAACCCAACCTAAAAACCCCAAACAGCAAGCAATGCAGATGTAGAAAAACAGTGGCTATGAAAAACTCCCTAGAAAGGCAGGAACCTTGTAAGAAACCTGAGAGGAACCAAGCTCTGAGGGGTGGCCAGTCCTCTTCTGGCTGTACCGGGTAGAGATTATAACTTTACGTGGCCAAGATGTGGTTGTAGAGGGTGCAACAGGAGTAAATGTCAGTTGACGTTTCATAGCCGATCATTCAGAGTTAGAGACAGCAAGTGCGGTAGAAGGTAGCACGTCCGGTGAACAGGTCAGGGTTCCATAGCCACAGGCAGAACAGTTGAAACTGGAGCAGCAGCACAACCAGGTGGACTGGGGACAGCAAGGAGTCATCAGGCCAGGTAGTCTTGAGGCATGGTCCTAGGACTCAGGTCCCCCGAGAGAAAGAGAGACAGAGAGAATTAGAGAGAGCATACTTAAATTCACAAAGGACACCGGATAAGACAGGGGAAATACTCCAGATATAACACACTGTCCCTAGCCCCCCGACGCAAACTATTGCAGCATAAATACTGGAGGCTGAGACACGAGGGGACGGGAGACACTGGCCCGGTTCGACAATACCCCCGGACAGGGCTAACCAGGCAGGATATAACCCCACCCACTTTGCCAAAGCACAGCCCGCACACCACTAGAGGGGTATTTTCAAACCACCAACTTACTACCCTGAGACAAGGCCGTGTATAGCCCATGAAGATCTCCCCCACGGCACGAACCCGAGGGGGGCGCTAACCCAGACAGGAAGATCACGTCAGTGACTCAGCCCACTCAAGTGACGCACCCCTCCTAGGGATGGCATGGAAGAGCACCAGTAAGCCAGTGACTCAGCCCCTGTAATAGGGTTAGAGGCAGAGAATCCCAGAGGAGAGAGGGGAACCGGCCAGGCAGAGACAGCAAGGGCGGTTCGTCGCTCCAGTGCCTTTCTGTTCACCGTCACACCCCTGGGCCAGACTACACTCAATCATATGACCCACTGAAGAGATGAGTCTTCAATAAAGACTTAAAGGTTGAGACTGAGTCTGCGTCTCTCACATGGGTAGGCAGACCATTCCATAAAAATGGAGCTCTGTAAGAGAAGTCCCTGCCTCCAGCTGTTTGCTTAGAAAGTCTAGGGACAATAAGGAGTCCTGCATCTTGTGACTGTAGCATACATGTAGGTATGTACGGCAGGACCAAATCGGAACGATAGTTAGGAGCAAGCCCATGTAAGTGCTATGTAGGTTAGCAGTAAAACCTTCAAATCAGCCCTAGCCTTAACAGGAAGCCAGTATAGAGAGGCTTGCACAGGAGTAATATGATAACATTTTTTTGGTTCTAGTAAAGATTCTAGCAGCCGTGTTTAGCACTAACGGAAGTTTATTTAGTGCTTTATCTGGGTAGCCGGAAAGTAGAGCATTGCAGTAGTCTAAGTGGCAAAAGCATGGATACATTTTTCTGCATCATTTTTGGACAGAAAGTTTCTGATTTTTGCAATGTTACGTAGATGGAAAAAGCTGTCCTTGAAACAGTCTTGATATCTTCGCCAGAAGAGAGATCTGGGTCCAGAGTAACGCCGAGGTCCTTCAAAGTTTTATTTGAGACGACTGTACAACCATCAAGATTCTCTCTTTGTTTTTTGGCACCTGGAACTGGCATCTCTGTTTTGTCAGAGTTTAAAAGTTTTAAAAATTGCCGCCATCCACTTCCTTACATCTGAAACACAGGCTTCCAGGGAGGGCAATTTTGGGGCTTCACCAGCTGTGTATCGTCCGCATAGCAGTGAAAGTTAACATTTATGTTTCTGTATGACATCACCAAGAGTATAAGTGAAAACAATAGTGGTCCTAAAAGGGATCCTTGAGGAACACCGACATTTACAGTTGATTTGTCAGAGGACAAACGATCCACAGAGACAAACTGATGTCTTTCCGACAGATAAGATCTAAACCAGGCCAGAACTTGTCCGTGTAGACCAATTTGGGTTTCCAATCTCTCCAGAAGAATGTGGTATAAAAAGCAGCACTAAGGTCTAGGAGCACGAGGACAGATGCAGAGCCTTGGTCTGCGCCATTAAAAGGTAATTTACCACCTTCACAAGTGCAGTCTCAGTGCTATGATGGGGTCTAAAACCAGACTGAGGCGTTTCGTATACATTGTTTGTCTTCAGGAAGGCAGTAAGTTGCTGCGCAACAGCTTTTTTCTAAACATTTTAAGAGGAATGTGAGATTCGATATAGGCCGATAGTTTTTATATTTTCTGGGTCAAGGTTGGGCTTTTTCAAGAGAGGCTTTATTACTGCCACTTTTAGTGAGTTTGGTACACATCTGGTGGATAGAGAGCCGTTTATTATGTTCAACATAGGAGGGCCAAGCACAAGAAGCAGCTCTTTCAGTAGTTTAGTTGGACTAGGGTCCAGTATGCAGCTTGAAGTTTTAGAGGCCATGACTATAGTATTAAAAAACTTGAGTGTCTCCCTCCCGAATACAATGTTTCTAAATAAAGTACATGTAAACAGACACTGTATAGCCTCAACATGGTTGAAATTATAATTTTGATATCGTGGATGGTCTGCCCTTGCATCCATAGCTCTGTCTATGAATTTGAGAGTTGGTTAGATTTCTCCAGGCCCATCCTTTGGCTTTTTACCTAAACAAAATTGTTATTGTTTCATTTAAGGACTCTAGCTTTACGGCGTGTGTGTGTGTGTTTACTAGATGGTTGCTGCCTAGGCCATACAGTTCATTTGGAGATGGTTGTGCATGCTATCAGTGCTAGCTGTAAAATATTTTAAATTGCAATTCAATTACGGAGGGGTTCTGTATCTCTGTGTATCCAGATTGTGATTATCATAACGTGTTGTCATGGCAAAGGAAGTGATCCCCAGACAGATTTGGACTAAAATAAATGTGCCTTTTTTATGTTATTATAAAGGTCATTGTGAGTCATGTTTGTCCACTCATTGTCCCGTCTCTTGCCTTTTCCTATTGAACATGCAGGAACAGGGTCAAGGGGTGACATGTTCCCCTTTTGAGGAAGCAGGAACAGGGTCAAGGGGTGACATGTTCCCCTTTTGAGGAAGCGGAAACAGGGTCAAGGGGTGACATGTTCCCCTTTTGAGGAAGCAGGAACAGGGTCAAGGGGTGACATGTTCCCCTTTTGAGGAAGCAGGAACAGGGTCAAGGGGTGACATGTTCCCCTTTTGAGGAAGCAGGAACAGGGTCAAGGGGTGACATGTTCCCCTTTTGAGGAAGCAGGAACAAGGTCAAGGGGTGACAGGTTCCCCTTTTGAGGAAGCAGGAACAAGGTCAAGGGGTGACATGTTCCCCTTTTGAGGAAGCAGGAACAGGGTCAAGGGGTGACAGGTTCCCCTTTTGAGGAAGAAGGAACAAGGTCAAGAGGTGACAGGTTCCCCTTTTGAGGAAGAAGGAACAAGGTCAAGAGGTGACAGGTTCCCCTTTTGAGGAACAGGGTCAAGGAACAAGGTCAAGGGGTGACAGGTTCCCCTTTTGAGGAAGCAGGAACAAGTCAACAGGTGACAGGTTCCCCTTTTGAGGAAGCAGGAACAAGGTTTGAGGAAGCAGGAACAAGTCAACAGGTGACAGGTTCCCCTTTTGAGGAAGCAGGAACAAGGTCAAGGGATGACAGGTTCCCCTTTTGAGGAAGCAGGAACAAGTCAACAGGTGACAGGTTCCCCTTTTGAGGAAGCAGGAACAAGTCAACAGGTGACAGGTTCCCCTTTTGAGGAAGCAGGAACAAGTCAACAGGTGACAGGTTCCCCTTTTGAGGAAGCAGGAACAAGTCAACAGGTGACAGGTTCCCCTTTTGAGGAAGCAGGAACAAGGTCAAGGGATGACAGGTTCCCCTTTTGAGGAAGCAGGAACAAGGTCAAGGGGTGACAGGTTCCCCGTTTGAGAAAGCAGGAACAAGTCAAGAGGTGACAGGTTCCCACTTTGTCCTGAATGACTCAGAAACCATCGAGTTAGAGCCCCAGTGCAAAACGACAAAGTAGGATGCATCCCAAAAGGCACAACATTCCCTAATATAGTGCACTGCTTTAGACCAGGACCCATATGGAATAGGGTGCAATTTGGGGCACACACAAGTAGCATTTAGCCTCAGAATCTCTTTTTGGTGCATTCATTCGTCAGAAAGGAGAGCAGCTCTCACTGTGCCTACCCAGACAGACAAGTCAACCAATCAATAAAGTTGATTTATAAAGCCCTTGGTACAGCAAGTCAATTAAATTCAAGAGGAAGCTTCAATATGACAGTAGAAATGAGCAAACGGGCCTCAGCGGTGAATATTGGTCAAATCACACTTATTCTCACACTGTGTGCTGTGTGGAATAATACATGGGTGCTTATATTTGCCCTATTTCACACATGTACAAGTGTGTATTAATATGCATGTGTGAATTGGAAATGTGTGTTTTTTTGCGTATCCCAATTCTCCCTGAGACACCCTCGGAGAGTGGGGTCTCGGCCAGGGTCTGTGTGTGTATGTGTGTGCGTTTGTGTGTCTGTGTGTGTGATGGCTGTAGTGCATCCTGCTGTGTTACTCTCAGAACCTAATGTGAAGTGATGGTGGCTTGAAGCGGTCATTTGACTGTTGCAACCAGTTAGTTACCATGTGATCAGCAAGTATTTAACCTTTATAACAACATTTCTTCTGCAAGGGAGTCCAGCTTCTGTGTGTGTGTGTGTGTGTGTGTGTGTGTGTGTGTGTGTGTGTGTGTGTGTGTGTGTGTGTGTGTGTGTGTGTGTGTGTGTGTGTGTGTGTGTGTGTGTGTGTGTGTGTGTGTGTGTGTGTGTGTGTGTGTGTGTGTGTGTGTGTGACTGTGCGTGTAGCTGGGCGACTATGTGCGTGTGTGTGACTGTGTGTGTGTGACTATGTGTGTGCTGGGCTGTGTCATTACTAGCTCAGCTCACATGACAGGGGTAAGGACACACTGCATGCATGGAGCCATGCAGGCCCACTTTCAACACACACACACACACACACACACACACACACACACACACACACACTTTCATTCCTATCTTTCTGTCTTTCCCACCCAACCCGTTACCTTTCGCTGGTACTGCATTGTGTTGGAAAGGGGTTTTACATGGAAGCAGGCAGCTTTAACAATAGGTCCATTAGGAACCCTATGGGGACCTCTCTGGACTGTCCTGTAACTTGACCCCTCTGGTCTCTTCACAGGGTGTCTCCCATGAATGAACGAGGCCAGTGGACATCCAGACATCTCTATCAGCACCGGCAACCTCTCAATACAGCAGGAAGAGGAGTTCAAGGGGAGAAGGAGAAGATTGGGTTTTGTCTACGTCCAATCCAACTCCTCGGTTTTTGGTTGCATATGTGGTTTGGTGATTTCCGTTCAAATATGCAACCCCCTCTCCAAGGGTGTGTGCTGTGAACTTTCTATTCCCTTTATCTTCAGATAAGGCCAGTGGAAGAGGGCCACATTGGGACATACGTTGATTGGTGGTCTGTGTGGTTGGGGGACTGTTATGCACCTAGTACCCCATAGTCCCCCCACCTCGCCCTGTTATTCATGCCAGCCATGAGTTTACCCAACAGTAAGAGAACAGGCAAGCGCATCTCTTTTTTTAACGACCAAGGAGTGGCGATGAAGGAGACGTCTTCTCAGCAGAATCCAGAAGGTTCTTGCTACGGCCTTGGTGCCCCAGCCTCAGATCCTGGTCCTGGCCAGAGTAAGGCTGCAGGCACCGTCACCTCCACATCCTCCAACCCAGAGGCTCCACATACTGGTATGTACCTCAACTCAGTGATCTTCAGTCCAGAGAAAGGAGACCAGAGTCGGGGACATTACCAACAGACTGTACCCATGAAGTGGGCACACCAGGACCCAGAAGCTCAACCACAGCCTCAACAGAGAACTGGGACTGAGACTGGGAACTGGACACAGGGTGTCACTATGGCTAACTGGGGTCAGAACTTTGCTCCGTACCTAGGGGGCGTCAACGTCAGTGACTCACGGTCCCAGACCCAGACTGCCTTTTCCAAGCAGCAGATCCGTGAGGGGCCTCCACCCCTGCAGCCACAGCAGCCACAGTCTCCTAGTAGGGCTGCAGAGAAGCAGCCTCCCCAGCCGCAGCAGGTGGTCAACCCCCTGCCTGCTGGAGGAGAGGCCTACAGAGACGTTAGAGACGTGGCCAAGCCTCCCAGCCTAGAGTGGGAGCAGCAGCATCAGGCTTCCCAACAGCAACAGCAGTCCCAGACTCAGGCATTCCCACAGACCCTTAAGCCTGGGGCTCTAAATGCCCAGCAGCACAGCACATCCAACCCTGGGAGCAGCTCCGTGCTTCAGCCCTTCCAGCTAGCCTTCGGCCAGCCTAAGCAACACCTAACGGCTGGCTACTACCAGGTGTTTCAGGGGGGCAATAGGACTTTACCTAATCTGAACTATAATGCCCAACAGCCCAAACCCCAACCACATCCACAGACCCAACAGCATCCACAGCTCCAGCAGAAGCTGCAACAGACCCAACAGCATCCACAGCTCCAGCAGAAGCTGCAACAGACCCAACAGCATCCACAGCTCCAGCAGCAGCTGCAACAGACCCAACAGCATCCACAGCTCCAGCAGCAGCTGCAACAGACCCAACAGCATCCACAGCTCCAGCAGCAGCTGCAACAGACCCAACAGCATCCACAGCTCCAGCAGCAGCTGCAACAGACCCAACAGCATCCACAGCTCCAGCAGCAGCTGCAACAGACCCAACAGCATCCACAGCTCCAGCAGCAGCTACAACAGACCCAACAGCATCCACAGCTCCAGCAGCAGCTGCAACGACAACAGCAACAGAAACAAATATTACAGCATCAACAACAAATGCAACAACAACATCATAAGATGCAACAGCAGCAAATGCTTCAGCATCAACAGCAACTACAACAGCAACAACAACTACACATACAACAAGAGCAACAGTTAGAACAGCAACAACAAATACAACATCAACAGCAAATACAGCAACAATTACAGCAGCAGCAACAACAAATACAACAACAGCAATTGCAGCAGCAACAACCCCAACATGTTCTAGAATACTACCCCAGCAGCCAGAACCCACCTACCCACCAACACCCTCACTCCCAGCCGCCCGTGTTAGTGCCCTCCCAAGAGCCCTGTGCTCAGGCAGCATCCTCCCCAGACCTCCAGGAGATGTCCCCAGACCCTCCAAACATCCCCCCCCAAACAGACTCCCAGCTCCCCTCCACAGAGACCCAGCTCCAACCTCCCCATATCCAGCTGCAGCCTCGAAGGTCCAGGAGACTCTCCAAGGAAGGTGGACCACCACCAGTTGACAACCCCTTCCTCATACCATCTGATGGGGCCCAGAATGGGGCCTCTGAGGAGCCAGGTGGAGCACCGAAGGCGGATGAAGTCCACGTTGCCCAGATGGCCCCTACAGGGGTCATCCAGAGCACACGCAGGAAACGGAGGGTCTCCCAGGAGGTTAACCTGGAGACGCTGGCCCAGAAAGCCTCAGAGATGGAGTCCCTACCGCCACACATCGTCAAGGTAACTGTGTCTGCTACCCTGGTAACTGTTTCTGCTAGTACTGTTGGGCTTGAGGAGCTGCAATAACAGTCCTCTTTGATGAATGTTGTTAAAACAATCCATTTCGTTGTTGTTTACCTTTGTATAATGGCAGAGGGATTCTGGCTTCCTTATCTAGAAGTAGATCAGTAACAAAAAGCTTAATGCACCTGCCAAGGCCAATCGAGCCTGAAATGATGTTGATTATAAATGATTAGCACTGAGCAGAATAAGGAATCATCATCCCAATATTAACACAGCAGTATCTGAATGATTTAGCACGGTCTGTCTTCATGGAAGGGGTTTATTGTTAGGTTACAGATGCGCAATTACTCATGTTATAACGCAAATTCTAAAAATGATAAGCAATACTCCTATTTTGTGTGTGTGCAACAAGCAGCAAGAAATGCAAACCACATGTGGATATTTTGTCCTCAGTGCAACCTAGTGCCCTAAATGTCGTTTAACCAATTCAGTGCCTTTTGAGAGGTGTAACTTGATTGATTTCACCTCATTTTAACATTGTGTCATAAAGAGCAAATGTTCAACTTCATAAAAGAGAATCTCAACAGGATAATAAAAGAATGACTATAGTAAGTGCCAAATAAAGTAACAGGGTTGACCGTAACAGGGTTGATGATTTCATCTTAAATTAGCCATTAATCCCCTTGTGACAATAAATGGAAGTGTGTTGTGTGCAACAGGGAGGGGCAATTGAATGCAAGCTTCACAATTTTGTTGTTGTTGTTAAAACATTTCTAGCTTTGTCTATCTACGGGTAACAGGGTTGTCTATCTATGGGTAACAGGGTTGTCTATCTACGGGTAACAGGGTTGTCTATCTACGGGTAACAGGGTTGTCTATCTACGGGTAACAGGGTTGTCTATCTACGGGTAACAGGTTTGTCTATCTACGGGTAACAGGGTTGTCTATCTACGGGTAACAGGGTTGTCTATCTACGGGTAACAGGGTTGTCTATCTACGGGTAACAGGTTTGTCTATCTACGGGTAACAGGGTTGTCTATCTACGGGTAACAGGGTTGTCTATCTACGGGTAACAGGTTTGTCTATCTACGGGTAACAGGTTTGTCTATCTACGGGTAACAGGGTTGTCTATCTACGGGTAACAGGGTTGTCTATCTACGGGTAACAGGGTTGTCTATCTACGGGTAACAGGTTTGTCTATCTACGGGTAACAGGGTTGTCTATCTACGGGTAACAGGGTTGTCTATCTACGGGTAACAGGGTTGTCTATCTACGGGTAACAGGGTTGTCTATCTACGGGTAACAGGGTTGTCTATCTACGGGTAACAGGTTTGTCTATCTACGGGTAACAGGGTTGTCTATCTACGGGTAACAGGGTTGTCTATCTACGGGTAACAGGGTTGTCTATCTACGGGTAACAGGTTTGTCTATCTACGGGTAACAGGGTTGTCTATCTACGGGTAACAGGGTTGTCTATCTACGGGTAACAGGGTTGTCTATCTACGGGTAACAGGTTTGTCTATCTACGGGTAACAGGGTTGTCTATCTACGGGTAACAGGGTTGTCTATCTACGGGTAACAGGGTTGTCTATCTACGGGTAACAGGGGTTGTCTAGCTTTAGTTTTCTACGAAAAGGACAGGGTTGCTTTTATCTATATATTTTACAACAGGGGTTGCAGACTTGGTCTTCCCCTACATGACGGTGCAGTAACATCAGGGTTGTCTATCCCTCATGTCTGCCTCATGCCTCACCATATAGAATACAGGGACTGCTAGGTTAACCTGCTGAATGCTGACTGGGTTTGCACTCCTCCATCCTCCCCCATTCATTCCATCATAGGGTAAAAGGTTTAGGGTCCCCCCATTCATTCCATCATAGGGCTGGGTCATTCCATCAGGGTTGTCCCCATTCATTCCATCATAGGGGTAACAGGGCTTGTCATTCCATCATAGGGGTAATCAGGGTTGTCTATCTATCGGGTAACAGGGTTGTCATTCCATCATAGGGCTGGGTAACAGGGTTCATTCCATCTAGGGCTGAAGCCCCTCCCCATTCATTCCATTTAGGGCTCTCCCCATTCATTCCATCATAGGGTGAAACAGGGTTGTCATCATCTGAAACCCCTCCCCCGGGTAACAGGGTTGTCCCCTATTCATTACGGGTAACAGGGTTGTCTATCTAGGGCTGGCCCTCCCCCATTCAACAGGTTTGTCATTCCATCTAGGGCTGGGTAACAGGGTTGTCTATTCATTCCATCGGGTAACAGGGTTGTCTATCTACTGGGTAATCAGGGTTGAAACCCTCCCCCGTCTATCCCACGGGTAACAGGGCTGAAACCCCTCCCCATTCATTCATAGGGCGGGTAATCAGGGCTTGCCCTCCCCCATTCATTCCATCGGGAAACCCCCCCCATTCATTCCATCAGGGTTGTCTTCATTCCATCATAGGGGAAGCCCCCTCCCCATTAACAGGGCTTGCCCCTCCCCCATCATTCCATCATAGGGGGTAACAGGGTTGTCTATCTCCATTATAGGGGTAACAGGGTTGTCTATCTACGGGTCAATCAGGGTTGTCCCCCATTATTCCATCATAGGGCTGAAGGTCAACAGGGTTGTCTATCTACGGGTAACAGGGTTGTCTATCTACGGGTAACAGGGTTGTCTATCTACGGGTAACAGGGTTGTCTATCTATGGGTAACAGGGTTGTCGTGTTACACTCCACCAGCTTTAGTTTTCCACCACAAAACACCAGAAAAGGACCATAAAGAGTAGAACCTGCTCCCCTGCTTTTACTCTCTATATATTTTACAACGTGGGGGTGGTAAGGGGTATATGCAGACTTGGTCTTCCCCTACATGACGGTGCAGTAACATCTAGCGTGTAACGGTGCATCCCTCATGTCTGCCTCATGCCTCACCATATAGAATATAGACTAGGACTGCTAGGTTAACCTGCTGAATGCTGACTGGTCCCGTTTCACTCAGCACTCCTCCATCCTCCCCCATTCATTCCATCATAGGGCTAAAACCCCTCCCCCATTCATTCCATCATAGGGCTGAAACCCCTCCCCCATTCATTCCATCATAGGGCTGAAACCCCTCCCCCGTTCATTCCATCATAGGGCTGAAACCCCTCCCCCATTCATTCCATCATAGGGCTGAAACCCCTCCCCCATTCATTCCATCATAGGGCTGAAACCCCTCCCCCATTCATTCCATCATAGGGCTGAAGCCCCCCTCCCCATTCATTCCATCATAGGGCTGAAGCCCCTCCCCCCTCCCCATTCATTCCATCATAGGGCTGAAGCCCCCCCCATTCATTCCCCGTTCATTCCATCATAGGGCTGAAACCCCTCCCCATTCATTCCATCATAGGGCTGAAGCCCCTCCCCCGTTCATTCCATCATAGGGCTGAAGCCCCTCCCCCATTCATTCCATCATAGGGCTGAAGCCCCTCCCCCGTTCATTCCATCATAGGGCTGAAGCCCCTCCCCCATTCATTCCATCATAGGGCTGAAGCCCCTCCCCCATTCATTCCATCATAGGGCTGAAACCCCTCCCCCATTCATTCCATCATAGGGCTGAAACCCCTCCCCCATTCATTCCATCATAGGGCTGAAGCCCCTCCCCCATTCATTCCATCATAGGGCTGAAGCCCCTCCCCCATTCATTCCATCATAGGGCTGAAGCCCCTCCCCCATTCATTCCATCATAGGGCTGAAGCCCCTCCCCCATTCATTCCATCATAGGGCTGAAACCCCTCCCCCATTCATTCCATCATAGGGCTGAAGCCCCTCCCCCATTCATTCCATCATAGGGCTGAAACCCCTCCCCCATTCATTCCATCATAGGGCTGAAACCCCTCCCCCATTCATTCCATCATAGGGCTGAAACCCCTCCCCCATTCATTCCATCATAGGGCTGAAACCCCTCCCCCGTTCATTCCATCATAGGGCTGAAACCCCTCCCCCATTCATTCCATCATAGGGCTGAAGCCCCTCCCCCGTTCATTCCATCATAGGGCTGAAGCCCCTCCCCATTCATTCCATCATAGGGCTGAAACCCCCTCCCCATTCATTCCCCTGAAACCCCTTCATTCCATCATAGGGCTGAAGCCCCTCCCCCATTCATTCCATCATAGGGCTAAAACCCCTCCCCCATTCATTCCATCATAGGGCTGAAACCCCTCCCCCATTCATTCCATCATAGGGCTGAAACCCCTCCCCCATTCATTCCATCATAGGGCTGAAGCCCCTCCCCCATTCATTCCATCATAGGGCTGAAGCCCCTCCCCATTCATTCCATCCCCCCCCCATTCATTCCATCATAGGGCTGAAGCCCCTCCCCCATTCATTCCATCATAGGGCTGAAACCCCTCCCCATTCATTCCATCATAGGGCTGAAGCCCCTCCCCCATTCATTCCATCATAGGGCTGAAGCCCCTCCCCCATTCATTCCATCATAGGGCTGAAGCCCCTCCCCCGTTCATTCCATCATAGGGCTGAAACCCCTCCCCCATTCATTCCATCATAGGGCTGAAGCCCCTCCCCATTCATTCCATCATAGGGCTGAAACCCCTCCCCAAATCATAGGGCTGAAGCCCCCCCCATTCATTCCATCATAGGGCTGAAACCCCTCCCCCATTCATTCCATCATAGGGCTGAAGCCCCTCCCCATTCATTCCATCATAGGGCTGAAACCCCTCCCCCATTCATTCCATCATAGGGCTGAAATCCCCATTCATTCCATCATAGGGCTGAAGCCCTTTCTCTGTCCTGGCCCTGTTCATTCCATCTGGAGAAGCCCCTCCCCATTTTCCATCAGGGCTGAAATTAACAGTCCATCATAGGCTGAAACCCCTCCCCCATTCAGCAGCAGGGCTGAAACCCCTCCCCATTCATTCCATCATAGGGGTCCCCCATTCATTCCATCAGGGCTGAAGCCCCCCTCCAGGGCTGAAACCCCTCCCCCATTCATTCCATCATAGGGCTGAAGCCCTCCCCCGTTCATTCCATCATAGGGCTGAAACCCCTCCCCCATTCATTCCATCATAGGGCTGAAGCCCCTCCCCGTTCATTCCCATAGGGCTGAAACCTCCCCATTCATTCCAGCATAGGGCTCCCTCCCCCATTCATTCCATCATAGGGCTGAAGCCCCTCCCCTCATTCCATCATAGGGTGTCCCCATTCATTCCATCAGGGCTGAAACCCCTCCCCCATTCATTCCATCATCCCATAGGTCATTCCATCAGGGCTCCCTCCCCCATTCATAGGGCTAAGCCCCTCCATCATAGGGCTGAAGACCCTCCCCATTCATTCCATCATAGGGCTGAAGCCCCTCCCCATTCATTCCATCATAGGGCTGAAGCCCCTCCCCATTCTCCCTCTGAAGCCCCTCCATCATAGGGCTGAAAACCCCTCCCCCATTCATTCCTCATAGGGTGTCAGCCTCATAGGGCTGAACTCCCCATTCATTCCCATAGGGCTGAAACCCCTCCCCCTCATTCCATCATAGGTGTCTCCCCCATTCATTCCATCATAGGGCTGAAACCCCTCCCCCCTCATTCCAGGTGGCTGCCCCTCCCATTCATTCCATCATAGGGCTGCCCCTCCCCCATTCAGCCATCATCATAGGGCTGAAGCCCCTCCCCGTTCATTCCATCATAGGGCTGAAGCCCCTCCCCCATTCATTCCATCATAGGGCTGAAGCCCCTCCCCATTCATTCCATCATAGGGCTAAAACCCCTCCCCCATTCATTCCATCATAGGGCTCAGCCCCTCCCCCATTCATTCCTAGGGCTGAAGCCCCTCCCCCATTCATTCCATCATAGGGCTGCCTCATCATAGGGCTGAAGCCCCTCCCCCTCCATCATAGGTGTCTGCCTCCTCCCCATTCATTCCCATAGGTGTCAGCCTCTTTCTCCTGTCCTCCACTAGGTGTCTGCCTCAGCAGGTCCTCACTCCTATAGGTGTCAGCCTCACTCCCTCACTCCTATAGGTGTCTGCCTCACTCACTCACTCCCATAGGTGTCAGCCTCACTCCCTCACTCCCATAGGTGCTCCCTCACTCCCTCCTCCCTATAGGTGTCTGCCTCACTCACTCACTCCCATAGGTGTCAGCCTCACTCCCTCACTCCTATAGGTGTCTGCCTCACTCACTCACTCCCATAGGTGTCAGCCTCACTCCCTCACTCCCATAGGTGTCAGCCTCACTCCCTCACTCCTATAGGTGTCTGCCTCACTCACTCACTCCCATAGGTGTCAGCCTCACTCCCTCACTCCTATAGGTGTCTGCCTCACTCCCTCACTCCCATAGGTGTCAGCCTCACTCCCTCACTCCTATAGGTGTCTGCCTCACTCACTCACTCCCATAGGTGTCAGCCTCACTCCCTCACTCCTATAGGTGTCTGCCTCACTCCCTCACTCCCATAGGTGTCAGCCTCACTCCCTCACTCCTATAGGTGTCTGCCTCACTCACTCACTCCCATAGGTGTCAGCCTCACTCCCTCACTCCTATAGGTGTCTGCCTCACTCACTCACTCCCATAGGTGTCAGCCTCACTCCCTCACTCCTATAGGTGTCTGCCTCACTCCCTCACTCCCATAGGTGTCAGCCTCACTCCCTCACTCCTATAGGTGTCTGCCTCACTCCCTCACTCCCATAGGTGTCTGCCTCACTCCCTCACTCCCATAGGTGTCTGCCTCACTCACTCACTCCTATAGGTGTCTGCCTCACTCACTCACTCCTATAAGTGTCTGCCTCACTCACTCACTCCTATAGGTGTCTGCCTCACTCACTCACTCCTATAGGTGTCTGCCTCACTCACTCACTCCTATAGGTGTCTGCCTCACTCACTCACTCCTATAGGTGTCTGCTGTCACTCACTCACTCACTCCTATAGGTGTCTGCTGCACTCACTCACTCACTCACTCACTCACTCACTCACTCCCATAGGTGTCTGCTGCACTCACTCACTCACTCACTCACTCACTCACTCCTATAGATGTCTGCCTCACTCACTCACTCACTCCTATAGGTGTCTGCCTCACTCACTCACTCCAGGTGTCTGCCTCACTCCCACTCCTATAGGTGTCTCACTCACTCACTCACTCCTATAGGTGTCTGCAACACTCACTCACTCACTCCTATAGGTGTCTGACACACTCACTCACTCACTCCTATAGGTGTCTGCCTCACTCACTCACTCCTATAGGTGTCTGACACACTCACTCACTCCTATAGGTGTCTGCACACTCACTCACTCACTCCACTCACTCACTCACTCCTATAGGTGTCTGCCTCACTCACTCACTAACTCCTATAGGTGTCACTCACTCCTCACTCACTCACTCCTCATAGGTGTCTGCTGCCTCCACTCACTCACTCCCATAGGTGTCTGCTGCACTCACTCACTCACTCACTCACTCACTCACTCCTATAGGTGTCTGCCTCACTCACTCACTAACTCCTATAGGTGTCAGCCTCACTCACTCACTCCTATAGGTGTCTGCCTCACTCACTCACTCCTATAGGTGTCTGACACACTCACTCACTCCTATAGGTGTCTGCAACACTCACTCACTCACTCCTATAGGTGTCTGACACACTCACTCACTCACTCCTATAGGTGTCTGCCTCACTCACTCACTCCTATAGGTGTCTGACACACTCACTCACTCACTCCTATAGGTGTCTGCAACACTCACTCACTCACTCCTATAGGTGTCTGCCACATTCACCTACTCCTACAGGTGTCTGCCACATTCACTTACTCCTACAGGTGTCTGCCATATTCACTCACTCCTATAGGTGTCTGCAACACTCACTCACTCACTCCTATAGGTGTCTGCCTCACTCACACACGCCTATAGGTGTCTGCCACACTCACTCACTCCTATAGGTGTCTGCCTCCCTCACTCACTCCTATAGGTGTCAGCCTCACTCACTCACTCCTATAGGTGTCTCACTCACTCACTCACTCACTCACTCACTCACTCACTCACTCACTCACTCACTCACTCACTCACTCCTATAGGTGTCTGCCTCACTCACTCACTCCTATAGGTGTCTGCTGCACTCACTCACTCCTATAGGTGTCTACCTCACTCACTCACTCCTATAGGTGTCTGCCACACTCACTCACTCACTCAATCCTATAGGTGTCTGCCACATGCACTCATTCCTATAGGTGTCTGACTCACTCACTCACTCACTCACTCACTCACTCACTCACTCACTCACTCACTCACTCACTCACTCACTCACTCACTCCTATAGGTGTCTGCCACATTCACTCACTCCTATAGGTGTCTGCCACATTCACTTACTCCTACAGGTGTCTGCCACATGCACTCACTCCTATAGGTGTCTGCCACATTCACTCACTCCTATAGGTGTCTGCCACACTCACTCACTCCTATAGGTGTCTACCTCACTCACTCACTCCTATAGGTGTCTGCCACACTCACTCCTATGGGCTTCAGCTGATGAAATACTCTACATCTTCACTTAATTGTATGATGTTTGTTTAGGGAATTGAACGTCAATTCACAGCATTATGCTAGTTTTTCATATTATAGGTTCACTTCAGTACGACAACACATGAAGTCGTAAGTTGTTTGTTTGCTCATTTGATCTGTAAAGGAAGCCTATAGCCTCTCCAGTCAGGTATTTGATGATGTGTGTATCTGTCTGTCTCGTCGTCAGGCACAGCACCACAGGCCCTGGAGCCCCCAGAGACCAGCGCCAGGGCGAGGGACCATGGACAAGGATTCAGGGGGCCACAGTGCCAAGCGGCCCCGTGATGAGAGCATGATGCCCCTGGTCATCCCTGTGTCAGTCCCGTACGAAGGCCAGACCCGTCCTCGTCCTCCCCAGACGGGGAACACTCTACCCCGGGGACAGGCTGGCCACAGAGACCCTTCACCCTCCAGGACGTGACCGGTATGGATGGCAAACCTTCCGTCATTGTCACCCGCAGGCGATCTCTCAGGAACTCTCTGTCAGAGAGCTCAGGACAGGTAGGTGCTAGTGCCCCCCCCCCACACACACACACCTTACTAACGTCTCCTCAAGTACCATAAGTAGAGGCTTGGTTCATATCTCTGTTTCCATATAATCTATTACAATCCTACATATCCTGCCACCATGCTCTAGCACCCATGTCTCTCTCTCCCCTCTGCCCTCATTCCACCCCTGCCCCTCCCCCTCCCACCCTGCTGCTCCAGATCAGGTCAAGGAGATTAGCAGGGGCTATCCACACTATAGATGGAGATATATTTCCTACTACTGTACTGTACTGTACAATAACCAGGGTGGTGGTGTACTGGACATGTTATGTGTATGGGGATAATGTACAAAATAGAAAATGAACACATTTCCACATTTCTCCTTTAATTCCCCTGGTGAGGAAAGTTCCGTTTTTATGTGCTGGTCTAGTGATGGTTCTGTACTGCTCCTGCTCATTTCGTGGCAAAGTTTGCAAATAACAAATAATATATACAAATTATATACTTTCTCATAGTATACTTCTGCCAGGTAAGCCTAATATACAGTTAACATTTAATTGAGCAGGTTTTGGGTAAAGTATTTCTGTCAACACATAAGATGGGTATCACATCAACTGGCTACACACAGTGACAGACAAACACACGTGCCAGACAGACAGACGGGCAATATTGCTGGAAATGAATGGCCAGATATTGTGTTAGGTTTGGCTTTTTAATCCAATAGTGGCTAACCAGGGGTGGGATAATGTCAATGTTGCTTTGATTAGATAGTAGCTGGGAGCTTGCAATGTCTGTTACTTGTGAGATTTGTTTATGACAGTTTGCGGTAGAACACGTGAAAATTGCATGTACTTTGAGAATTGTTTGGCGAGCCACTCATCTCTGGGCTGCGATCGACCTGCTGGAGACCCCTGATGTAGAATGTATCCTCTCTAGTGTCTGACCAGATGAACAACTCACTTAGACTGCATGCTGTAAACAGTGCTTCATACTAACTGGTGTATAGGGGTGTGGACAGGGAGACATAGTGGACATGGTGGACAGGGAAACAGAATGGACAGGGAGACATAGTGGACAGGGAAACAGAATGGACAGGGTGGACAGGGAGACATAGTGGACAGGGAAACAGAATGGACAGGGTGGACAGGGAAACAGAATGGACAGGGTGGACAGGGAGACATAGTGGACAGGGAAACAGAATGGACAGGGTGGACAGGGAAACAGGGTGGACAGGGAGACATAGTGGACATGGTGGACAGGGAAACAGAATGGACAGGGTGGACAGGGAGACATAGTGGACATGGTGGACAGGGAAACAGAATGGACAGGGTGGACAGGGAGACATAGTGGACATGGTGGACAGGGAAACAGAATGGACAGGGTGGACAGGGAGACATAGTGGACAGGGAAACAGAATGGACAGGGTGGACAGGGAGACATAGTGGACAGGGAAACAGAATGGACAGGGTGGACAGGGAGACATAGTGGACATGGTGGACAGGGAAACAGAATGGACAGGGAAACAGGGTGGACAGGGAGACATGGTGGACAGGGAAACAGAATGGACAGGGTGGACAGGGAAACAGCGTGGACAGGGAGACATGGTGGACAGGGAAACAGAATGGACAGGGTGGACAGGGAAACAGCGTGGACAGGGAGACATGGTGGACAGGGAAACAGAATGGACAGGGTGGACAGGGAAACAGCGTGGACAGGGAGACATAGTGGACATGGTGGACAGGGAAACAGAATGGACAGGGTGGACAGGGAGACATGGTGGACAGGGAGACATAGTGGAGGGAGGGTGGACAGGGAGACATGGTGGACAGGGAGACATGGTGGACATGGTGGGGAGACATGGTGGACATGGAGACAGGGTGGACATGGAGACATGGTGGACAGACATGGGAGACATGGTGGACAGGGAGACATGGTGGACAGGGAGACATGGTGGACATGGAGACATGGTGGACAGGGAGACATGGTGGACAGGGAGACATGGTGGACAGGGGAGACATGGTGGACAGGGTGGACATGGAGACATGGTGGACATGGTGGACAGGGAGACATGGTGGACAGGGAGACATGGTGGACAGGAGACATGGTGGACAGGGTGGACAGGGAAACAGCGTGGACAGGGAGACATAGTGGACATGGTGGACAGGGAAACAGAATGGACAGGGTGGACAGGGAGACATAGTGGACAGGGAGACATAGTGGATAGGGTGGACAGGGAGACATGGTGGGCAGGGAGACATGGTGGACAGGGAGACATGGTGGACATGGAGACAGGGTGGACATGGAGACATGGTGGACAGGGAGACATGGAGACATGGTGGACAGGAGACATGGTGGACAGGGAGACATGGTGGACAGGAGACAGACATGGAGACATGGTGGACAGGGAGACATGGTGGACAGGGAGACATGGTGGACAGGGAAACAGGGTGGACAGGGAGACATGGTGGACAGGGTGGACATGGAGACATGGTGGACAGGAGACATGGTGGACAGGAGACATGGTGGACAGGGGAGACATGGTGGAGAAACAGGGTGGACAGGGAGACATAGTGGACAGGGTGGACATGGTGGACAGAGAGACATAGTGGACAGGGTGGACAGGGAGACAGGGTGGACAGGGAGAAATAGTGGACAGGGAGACATGGTGGACAGGGAGACATGGTGGACGGGTGGACAGGGAGACATGGTGGACAGGGAGACATGGTGGACGGGTGGACAGGGAGACAGGGTGAACAGGGAGACATGGTGGACAGGAGAACAGGGTGGACAGGGAGACATGGTGGACAGGAGAACAGTGTGGACAGGAGAACAGGGTGGACAGGAGAACAGGGTGAACAGGAGAACAGGGTGGACAGGAGAACAGGGTGGACAGGAGAACAGGGTGGACAGGAGAACAGGGTGAACAGGAGAACATGGTGGACAGGAGAACAGGGTGGACAGGAGAACAGGGTGGACAGGAGAACATGGTGGACAGGAGAACAGGGTGGACAGGAGAACAGGGTGGACAGGAGAACAGGGTGGACAGGAGAACAGGGTGAACAGGAGAACAGGGTGAACAGGAGAACATGGTGGACAGGAGAACAGGGTGAACAGGAGAACCGGGTGGACAGTAGCAGTCATGTATTTCTGTGTTTGTACTGATGTTCTACCTCCTTCTTTAGAACGGTGGAATGGAGGGAGGGAACGACAACGACGGCAAGAAGCCCAAACGTCGTCCCCGGCCCGAACCCCTCTTCATCCCGCCTCCCAAGCCTGGCACTTTCATCGCCCCTCCTGTCTACTCCTGCATCACTCCCTACCAGAGCCACCTCCGCTCCCCTGTCCGGCTAATAGACAACCCCCTGACCATGCCGCCCTATACCCCCCCGCCCATCCTCAGCCCGGTGAGAGAGGGATCAGGTCTCTACTTTTCTACCTTCCTCTCCTCTGCTGCATCCAGCCAGGGTCTGCCTCCAGCCAGGGTCTGCCTCCAGCCAGGGTCTGCCTCCACCCAGGGTCTGCCTCCACCCATCACGCCAAAATCAGCCACACGCAGCCTGCTGCGATCCAGTGAGTACCACTATCTGGGGCCTACTGGGGTTGTAATCCAAACCTACTCAACCCCCTGTGCTTCTGGGGGTTGTAGTCCAAACCTACTTAACCTGTTTCTTCTGGGGGTTGTAGTCCAAAACTACTTAACCTGTTTCTTTTGGGGGTTTTAGTCCAAACCTGCTCAACCTGTGTCCTACTGGGGTTGTAGTCCAAACATACTCTACCTAGTTGGGTGCTGCACTGGTTTCCCCAGATCCAGTTAAAGCTAAGATTATCTATTGAGCATGCTTTTTAGTCCAGGGGTAAACTTAATCTGGGAACGTGAAACCGGCCATTAGGATTTAAACACGCTGTCATCAGAATGAACTGTAGCTGTGTGATTTGGACCATCATTTTATTCCCTCATATAAACATTTCTTGAGTAATACGCATGAAGTAAGCTCACTTCCTCAAAATCTGCTGTACTAAATATTTTCTGTTGTAAAAAGAGATAAGAATAGTACATTTAACGGACAATTTTTTTGGTGTTGTGTTTTTCAGACAGCGTTGACATAACCCCACCTCTGCTCTCAACGATCGGTGAGGCCACCCCAGTCAGCATAGAACCGTGAGTACACACACACGCACACACACACACACACACACACACACACACACACACACACACACACACACACACACACACACACACACACACACACACACACACACAGACACACACACACAGAACACACACACACACACACAGAACACACACAGACAGAACACACCACCCTCCATACTTCTTTCATCCCATTATCAGTTACGTGTATGGATCTCAAGTTTAAGATTCGAGCCTGAGTGGCTAAAGTACTTTTAAATCAAAATACTCTGAAATCAAAGTACTCTTAAATCAAAGTACTTTTAAATCAAAGTACTCTTAAATCAAAGTACTTTTAAATCAAAGTACTCTTAAATCAAAGTACTTTTAAATCAAAGTACTCTTAAATCAAAGTAGTTTTAAATCAAAGTACTCTTAAATCAAAGTACTCTTAAATCAAAGTACTCTTAAATCAAAGTACTCTTAAATCAAAGTACTTTTAAATCAAAGTACTCTTAAATCAAAGTACTTTTAAATCAAAGTACTCTTAAATCAAAGTACTTTTAAATCAAAGTACTCTTAAATCAAAGTAGTTTTAAATCAAAGTACTCTTAAATCAAAGTACTCTTAAATCAAAGTACTCTTAAATCAAAGTACTGAGTCAGAGTCAGAGAAGATATTCAGCCAAGGCCAAACAACTAGTCAAATGGTACACTGTGTGTCTTTCTCAGTGATGGTGCTGAGTCCATTGATATGTGCTGCAGTAGAGGAGGACTGTTTTTGTGTTAGCTATGAAAGGATAGATTGGGTGCTTTGGATCTGACCCAGTTAGCCTGTATCACGGTCCTGATTTTATTCACAAAGACAGAGGAGTGTATGTGTGTGTGTGTGTGTGGGAGGTGGGGGAGTGGCGATTGCTTGGTGAGAGAAAAACAGGGTGCATTGTGGATTGTCTTCCCTTTCTTCCTCTCTCTGACTGGTAGCAGCTGGCTAGTAATCAGGCCGGCCGGGCGGGCCAGGCAGGGGTAACCTCCAGTGGTGATAAATCAGGTCTTTCAGCTGAGTCTAGAGCAACCAGCCTCCTCTGCTTCCTCCTTAAACACCCCCAACCACCTTTATTTAACTAGGCAAGTCAGTTAAGAACAAATTCTTATTTTCAATGACGGCCTGTTCAGGGGCAGAACGACAGATTTATTTGTACCTTGTCAGCTCGGGGGTTTGACCACTTTATCACCGTCCGGTTGCTTCAGTGCAGCAGACAGTTTTTTTTTATTATTAGCTGTGGCTTATTTCTGTAAACCAGCCGACCAAATCAATTCAAATCAAATGTTATTGGTCACATATACATGGTTAGCAGATGTTATTGTGAGTCTAGCGAAATGTTTATGCTTCTAGATCTGACAGTGCAGCAGTATCTAACAGGTAATATCTAATTCCATAACAAAACCTAATACACACAATCTTGTAAAGGAATGGGATGAGAATATATAAGTATAAAATATATGGATGAGCAGCGACAGAGTGGCTAAGATGCAATAGATAGTAAAGAATAGATAGTGATGGATACAGTATACAGTATATACATATGAGATGAGTAATGTGAGATATGTAAACATTCCACTAGTTAACTAAATGTCTGGATAAGAACACTTATTCACATGATTTTTGTTTAAATAAAAAATGTACCTAAGTTATGAAAGCTTCCCTGTCAATCACAACAATATGATCTAGATTTGTAATAATGGAGGCTATGCTATAGCAGGACAGAGAGACTGCATTTCATGCGCATTTCTGAAAGTGTCTCCCGTCTCTCCAACTGACCACTGGCTATACATTCTGTCATCTCAGGCGTATAAACATCGGTGTGAGGTACCAGGCAGAGGTACCAGAGCTGAGGCAGCTTTCAGCGGCCCAACAAGACCATCCCAAGGCTGAGCTGGTCTGGGCTCCTCTCCACGACCTGGAGGCTAAACCTGAAGACCAGGAGAGAGGTAATACACTAACAAAAGTATCAGCTAACTGTCCCACCAATAATACTGTCATTAACCAGGTTGGTATTATCCAATAGAAATTAGTCAGTAAATCCAGCATTCAGTAGTGATTTGAAGAACCCAGTGGAAAACATTTGCTGATCATGCTACAGTATCTCAATCACAACCTCTCTTTCTCTCTCTCTCTCCCACCCCCCTCTCTCTCCCCCTTCCCCCCACCCTCTCTCTCTCTTCAGTGGATGACCTCATGAACCTGGCGTGCTCAAGCGCTCTGCATGGCGGAGGGACCAATCAGGAGCTGGCTCTGCACTGCCTGTACGAGTGCAAGGGTGACATCATGGTGAGCAATGCATGATGGGTCATGATGACTGAAGAGGGATGACAGGGAGGGGTGAGAGCTGGGTCGCATTCATTAGGGCACATTGTAGCAAAATGGTTTGAAACTGAAAATGAACAAGAGTGTTTAGGTGTTGACAGATTGTACCTTTGTTTGTGAGGGTTTTCTTCCATCTTGCGTGTACTGAACAGAGTACAATCTTGGCTTTGGTGGGTGGGATTTAACTGGACCCCGGCTGTGTTCCAATATCCATACCAGCATTTCTTGCTATACCACCACCGAATGCATACACAATGCATTCCATTTTTTATGTTTTAATTTGAGCCATTTAGCACAGCACTCTCTACCACCAGCAAACACAAATGGTATGGTATGGTATGGTAAGGGTATTAGGGTGTATGCTATGGTAAGGGTATTAGGGTGTATGGTATGGTAAGGGTATTAGGGTGTATGGTATGGTAAGGGTATTAGGGTGTATGCTATGGTAAGGGTATTAGGGTGTATGGTATGGTAAGGGTATTAGGGTGTATGGTATGGTAAGGGTATTAGGGTGTATGGTATGGTAAGGGTATTAGGGTGTATGGTATGGTAAGGGTATTAGGGTGTATGGTATGGTAAGGGTATTAGGGTGTATGGTATGGTAAGGGTATTAGGGTGTATAGTGTGCTATTGTAAGGATATTAGGGTGTATGGTATGGTAAGGGTATTAGGGTGTATGGTATGGTAAGGGTATTATGGTGTATAGTATGCTATGGTAAGGGTATTAGGGTGTATAGTGTGCTATTGTAAGGGTATTAGGGTGTATGGTATGCTATGGTAAGGGTATCAGGGTGTATGGTATGGTATGGTATGGTTAGGGTATTATGGTGTATGGTATAGTAAGGGTATTAGGGTGTATGGTATTATAAGGGTATTAGGGTGTATGGTATGATAAGGGTATTATGGTGTATGGTATGGTGTGGTAAGGGTATTAGGGTGTATGGTATGGTAAGGGTAACAGGGTGTATGGTATAGTAAGGGTATATGGCATGATAAGGCTATTAGGGTGTATGGTATGGTAAGGGTATTAGGGTGTATGGTAAGGGTATTAGGGTGTATGGTAAGGGTATTAGGGTGTATGGTATGGTAAGGGTATTAGGGTGTATGGTATGGTAAGGGTATTAGGGTGTATGGTATGGTAAGGCTATTAGGGTGGATGGTATGGTAAGGCTATTAGGGTGTATGGTACGGTATGATAAGGCTATTAGGGTGTATGGTATGGTAAGGTTATAAGGGTGTATGATATGGTAAAGGGTATTAGGGTGTATGGTATGGTATGGTAAGGTTATTAGGGTGTATGATAAGGTTATTAGGGTGTATGATATGGTAAGGGTATTAGGGTGTAGGGTATGGTATGATAAGGGTATTAGGGTGTATGGTATGGTAAGGTTATTAGGGTGTATGATATGGTAAAGGGTATTAGGGTGTATGGTATGGTATGGTAAGGTTATTAGGGTGTATGATATGGTAAGGTTATTAGGGTGTATGATATGGTAAGGGTATTAGGGTGTAGGGTATGGTATGATAAGGGTATTAGGGTGTATGGTATGGTAAGGCTATTAGGGTGTATGATATGGTAAGGGTATTAGGGTGTAGGGTATGGTATGGTATGGTATGATAAGGGTATTAGGGTGTATGGTAAGGCTATTAGGGTGTATACAGTGGTGTAAAGTACATAAGTACAAATAATTTAAAGTACTACTTAAGTCGTTTTTGGGGGTACTTGTAACGGTCTTCTTCCTCCTCTGACGAGGAGTAGTAGGAAGGATCGGAGGACCAATGCTCAGCGTGGTAAGTGTTACTTTTAATAGAACACAGAAAAATACAAAATAACAACGTGAAATAACAAAAACCCGAAACAGTTCCGTGTGGAACACACAGACACAGAAAATAATCACCCACAAATCAAGGGTGAAAACAGGCTGCCCAAGTATGGTTCTCAGTCAGGGACAACGATTGACAGCTGCCTCTGATTGAGAACCATACCAGGCCAAACACAGAAATACCAACTCATAGAAAAACAAACATAGACAACCCACCCAACTCACGCCCTGACCATACTAAAACAAAGACATAACAAAAGAACTAAGGTCAGAACGTGACAGTACTTTACTATTTAGATTTTTGACTACTTTTAATTCAATACATTCTTGAAGAAAATATTTCTCTTTTTACTCCATGCATTTACCTTGATACACAAAAGTACTTGTTACATTAAGAATGCCTTGCAGGACAGGAAAATGGTCCAATTCACGCACGTTTCAACAGAACATCCCTGGTCGTCCCTACTGCCTCTGATCTGGTGGCCTCACTAAACACACAGGCTTAGTTGGTAAATAATGTCTGAATGTTGGAGTGTGCCCCTGGCTATCCGTAAATTCCAAAAACAAGAAAATGGTGCCATCTGGGTTGCTTAATAGGAATTTATAATGATTAATAAGGAATTTGAAATGATTTAAACTTTTACTTTTGATACTTACAGTGAGGGGAAAAAGTATTTGATCCCGTTTGCCCACTGACAAAGAAATGACCAGTCTATTTTTTAATGGTAGGTTTATTTGAACAGTGAGAGACAGTGAGGGAAATAAGTATTTGACCCCCTCTCAATCAGAAAGATTTCTGGCTCCCAGGTGTCTTTTATACAGGTAACGAGCTGAGATTAGGAGCACACTCTTAAAGGGAGTGCTCATAATCTCAGTTTGTTACCTGTATAAAAGACACCTGTCCCCAGAAACAATCAATCAATCAGATTCCAAACTCTCCACCATGGCCAAGACCAAAGAGCTCTCCAAGGATGTCAGGGACAAGATTGTAGACCTACACAAGGCTGGAATGGGCTACAAGACCATCGCCAAGCAGCTTGGTTAGAAGGTGAATACAATTGGCGCGATTATTGCAAATGGAAGAAACACAAAAGAACTGTCAATCTCCCTCGGCCTGGGGCTCCATACTAGATCTCACCTCGTGGAGTTGCAATGATCATGAGAACGGTGAGGAATCAGCCCAGAACTACACGGGAGGATCTTGTCAATTATCTCAAGGCAGCTGGGACCATAGTCACCAAGAAAACAATTGGTAACTCCCTAGGCCGTGAAGGACTGAAATCCTGCAGCGCCTGCAAGTTCCCCCTGCTCAAGAAAGCACATATACATGCCCGTCTGAAGTTTGCCAATGAACATCTGAATGAATCAGAGGACAACTGGGTGAAAGTGTTGTGGTCAGATGAGACCAAAATTGAGCTCTTTGGCATCAACTCAAATCCCATAGAAAATCTGTGGAGGGAGTTCCAAAAGGTTCGAGTTCCAAACATCAGCCTCGAAACCTTAATGACTTGGAGAAGATCTGCAAAGAGGAGTGGGACAAAATCCCTCCTGAGATGTGTGCAAACCTGGTGGTCAACTACAAGTAACATCTGACCTCTGTGATTGCCAACAAGGGTTTTGTCACCAAGTACTAAGTGCAGAGGGGTCAATTACTTATTTCCCTCATTAAAATGCAAATCAATTTATAACATTTTTGACGTGCGGTTTTCTGGATTTTGTTGTTGTTATTCTGTCTCTCACTGTTCAAATAAACCTACAAATAAACCTACCTGGTTAAATAAAGGTGAAATAAAAATAATAAAATAGTATGGTGAGGTATTAGGGTGTATGGTATGGTAAGGGTATTAGGGTGTATGGTATGGTAAGAGTATTAGGGTGTATGGTTTGGCAAGGGTTTTACGGTGTATGGTTTTGTAGGGGTATTAGGGTGCATGGTTTGGTAAGGGTATTAGGGTATATGGTTTGGTAAGGGTATTAGGGTATATGGTTTGGTAAGGGTATTAGGGTATATGCTTTGGTAAGAATATTAGGGTGTATGGTTTGGTAAGGGTATTAGGGTGTATGGTTTGGTAGGGGTATTAAGGTGTATGGTTTGGTAAGGGTGTATGATATGGTATTAGGGTGCATGGTATCGTAAGGGTATTGGGGTGCATGGTATTGTTTGGTAAGGATATTAGGGTGTATGGTTTGGTAAGGGTGTATGGTATGGTAAAGGTATTAGGGTGTATGATATGGTATTAGGGTGCATGGTATCGTAAGGTATTAGGGTGTATGGTTTGGTAAGGGTATTAGGGTGTATGGTTTGGTAGGGGTATTAAGGTGTATGGTTTGGTAAGGGTGTATGATATGGTAAAAGTATTAGGGTGTATGATATGGTATTAGGGTGTATGATATAGTAAAGGGTATTAGGGTGTATGATATGGTATTAGGGTGCATGGTATCGTAAGGGTATTGGGGTGCATGGTATTGTTTGGTAAGGATATTAGGGTGTATGGTTTGGTAAGGGTGTATGATATGGTAAAGGTATTAGGGTGTATGATATGGTAAAGGTATTAGGGTGTATGATATGGTAAAGGGTATTAGGGTGTATGATATGGTAAAGGTATTAGGGTGTATGATATGGTAAAGGGTATTAGGGTGTATGGTATGGTAAAGGGTATTAGGGTGTATGATATGGTAAAGGTATTAGGGTGTATGATATGGTAAAGGGTATTAGGGTGTATGATATGGTAAAGGTATTAGGGTGTATGGTATGGTAAAGGGTATTAGGGTGTATGATATGGTAAAGGTATTAGGGTGTATGGTAAAGGGTATTAGGGAGTATGGTAAAGGGTATTAGGGTGTATTGTAAAGGTATTAGGGTGTATGATATGGTAAAGGGTATTAGGGAGTATGGTAAAGGGTATTAGGGTGTATTGTAAAGGTATTAGGGTGTATGATATGGTAAAGGTATTAGGGTGTATGGTATGGTAAAGGGTATTAGGGTGTATTGTAAAGGTATTAGGGTGTATGATATGGTAAGGGTATTAGGGTGTATGATATGGTAAAGGTTATTAGGGTGTATGGTATGGTAAAGGGTATTAGGGAGTATGGTATGGTAAAGGGTATTAGGGAGTATGGTAAAGGGTATTAGGGTGTATGGTAAAGGGTATTAGGGTGTATGGTATGGTAAAGGGTATTAGGGTGTATGGTATGGTAAAGGGTATTAGGGAGTATGGTATGGTAAAGGGTATTAGGGAGTATGGTAAAGGGTATTAGGGTGTATGGTATGGTAAAGGGTATTAGGGTGTATGGTATGGTAAAGGGTATTAGGGAGTATGGTATGGTAAAGGGTATTAGGGAGTATGGTAAAGGGTATTAGGGTGTATGGTATGGTAAAGGGTATTAGGGTGTATGGTATGGTAAAGGGTATTAGGGAGTATGGTATGGTAAAGGGTATTAGGGAGTATGGTAAAGGGTATTAGGGTGTATTGTAAAGGTATTAGGGGTGGAGGAATTGTTAGTTTTGTCACTCAGCAAAGTTAACTACTGTGTATATAACATGTAACAGATGTGGTGCAGCACAGTGGCAAGTGAGTTCACTATTCCTGCTAGTAGCCATCTTCTCCTTGAATCTGTGTGTTGTTTTGTTATCAGATATGCTCAGTGCTCCATCTTCCCAATGTAGAAAACACTTACACATACACTGATACAGTAGATACACACATGCTGACACACTGGAGTAAAGGTCATGTATGGGGCCTTGGGCAGAAACACAGCAATGTGTTCAATGAGAGAGATATAGAGAGAGAGACAGTGAGCTAGAGGGGGTGAGATAAAGAGAAAGATAGAGGAAGATGGCCTATACTAGTGGCTTCAGCTTGCAGCATTTGGCCATATTGTTGTCAAGGAGACAGAGCGTGGCTGTCAGTGTGTGAAGTGCTCTCTCCCCCTCTGTCTCAGCAGCAGGAGGCATGTTGCTCTCTTACAGTATATCTCCCAGTTCATCCCCTCATTATTAGGGACAGATCAGCCTCTCAATATCCAATAGAACTCTGATCAGTGTCCTGTGTGTGCTCCAGCCAAGTAAACCTGGATTTGAAGTATTGCTCGGAGACTCATAAGCTGTTGTAACAAATAAACAAACATGACATTTTTCATGTATTACTCTTCAGAGTTAATTTGATTTGTTGTTTTTGGTTTTCAGGAAGCGTTGGCCCTTCTGCTATTGAAAAAACCCATCTTCCCAAAGAACCACCGTCTAGGATACTACCACTACTCCGGTTGGTCAAGACAGAGAACTAGGGTTGCAAAATACTGATCACTTTTCTGAAAGTCCCAGGTTTTCCAGAAATCCTGGTTGTAAAAATTCTAGGAATCAAGAGGAAAAAGCAGAAAATCCCTAAACCTCTAACTAGGATTTCTGGAAAACCTGGGAATTTTTTGAAAAGTTACAGAAGTTCTACAACCCTACATATAAGACTTTATATCTGTACAGTATTATGTCTATGGTTACTGCGCCGCTCTCTCCTCTGGCTCTTACTTTGTTTCTAAGTCACTCTGTGGGTAGTCTACTCTTCCTGCAGACAAGCCTCGGTGCAGAACTCTCTGTGGGTTGTCTACTCTTCCTGCAGACAAGCCTCGGTGCAGAAATCTCTGTGGGTACTTTTACGAAATTAGAATAATCAAACTTCACTGGGTTATGTCAAAGTGCATTCCTGCAGGCATGCCTGTGCTGTCTGAATACTTGTATGAGTCCTTTTCTCCTCCCTTCTAGTAACAGGGATGGGCTCCAGAGCCCCCCCCCCCCTCAGCCTTAAACAATGGCAGCTGAAGGGAGGGGAGGTGCTAGCTGGTGGGGGATGGAGTGGGGTGGAGGGGTGTGGGTCCGTGGAGAGAGGGGGGAATTGGCTGTGGAAGGGAAACTGTGGAGGATTGAGAGTGTCGCTGGGGGTGATGGGAGCGGAGTGAGAGGTAGAGTGGGAGAGAAGGGGGTGGAGGGGGATATTGGGTTTGTGGCGTTTGGTTAATCCCAAGCAGAGGACAGAGAACCACTGTTTGTCCAACCAGTCGTGTGTGTGTGTGTGTGTGTGTGTGTGTGTGTGTGTGTGTGTGTGTGTGTGTGTGTGTGTGTGTGTGTGTGTGTGTGTGTGTGTGTGTGTGTGTCCACCCTGTGCATACAGAAGCAGACAGTCACAGTCACCAGTCAATGTCTGTCTATCTAATTCCCCACCACTCTTTTGTCTGTTTTTTCTCTTTATTTCTCTCTCTCTCTCTTTCTCTCTCGTTTTCTCTCATTCTCGCTCTCTCTCAGGGTCAGACAGCTGGACCCCAGTAGAGAGAAGTTGCTTTAACAAAGGGATCGCTGCCTATAAGAAAGACTTCTTCATGGTCCAGAAACTGGTATGTACCAGTCCATGTACAGTACCAGTCAAACGTTTGTACACACCTACTAATTCTAGTGATTTTAGTTTTTATATTTTCTACATTGTAGAATAATAGTGAATTTACAACGATGAAATAACAGATATAGAATCATGTAGTAACCAAAAAGTGTTTTAAAAAATCAAAATATATTGTAACGACCCCGGGTTTATAAGAGCGGAAATCGACTCTGCCACACGAGCATGCTTTTACGGCACAGTCGATAGTGCGCCGGACCTCGAGGTCGATGGTCGAGGGTTCGAGACCTGCTCCCTGCTGTTTCATTACAATATTTTATATTTGCGATATAAGTTCAAAGTTCAAAGTTGCTACCGTTTGCCTTGATGACAGCTTTTCACACTTCTGGCATTCTCTCAACCATCTTCATGAGGTAGTCAGTCACCTGGAATGCATTTCAATTAACAGGTGTGCCTTGTTAATAATAAAAATAATAATATATGCCATTTAGCAGACGCGGTGGTTGAAAGTTAATTGAATTTGTTTGAGCCAATCAGTTGTGTTGTGACAAGGTAGGGGTGGTATACAGAAGATAGCCCTATTTGGTAAAAGACCAAGTCCATATTATGGCAAGAACAGAGTTACCTCTGCTGCAGGGGATACGTTTGTTAGAGTTACCAGCCTCAGAAATTGCAGCCCAAATAAATGCTTCACAGAGTTCAAGTAACAGACACATCTCAACATCAACTGTTCAGAGGAGACTGCATGAATCAGGTCTTCATGATCGAATTGCTGCAAAGAAACCACTACTAAAGGACACCAATAAGAAGAAGAGACTTGCTTGGACCAAGAAACACAAGAAATGGACATTAAACCAGTGGAAATCTGTCCTTTTTGGTTCCAACCATCGTGTCTTTGTGAGACGCAGAGTATGTGAACGGATGATCTCCGTATGTGTGGTTCCCACCGTGAAGCATGGAGGAGGAGGTGTGATGGTATGGGCTGCAAGAGTGACAATGAGAATACACAAGTCAACTGAGGGTTTTGATAAATCTGTTCCCATTCAGAATTCCTACGTGTAATATGATGAAAGATTACTTAATAAATCCTCTCTAGGGTATGTGGGACGCTAGCATCCCACCTGGCCAACATCCAGTGAGATTGCAGAGCGCCAAATTCAAATACAGAAATACTCATTATAAAAATTCTGAAAATATACAACTATTTTACATAGGTTTAAAGATTAACTTCTTGTGAATCCAACCACGGTGTCAGATTTTTAAAATGCTTTACGGTGAAATCATACCTTACGATTATTTGAGAACATCGCACAGCAGACAAATCATTACAAACAGTAACTAGCCAAGTAGAAGAGTTACACAAGTCAGAAATAGAGATAAAATGAATCACTTACCTTTGATGATCTTCATATGGTTGCACTCAGAAGGCATTCATTTATTTAATAAATGTTCCTTTTGTTCGATAAAGTCTCTCTTTATATCCAAAAACCTCCATTTTGTTTGCACATTTTCTTCAGTAATCCACAGGCTCAAATGCAGTCACAACAGGCAGACAAAAAAATCCTATTTGTATCCGTAAAGTTCATAGAAACATGTCAAACGATGTTTATATTCAATCCTCAGGTTGTTTTTAGCCTAAATAATCAATAATATTTCAACCGGACAATAACGTTGTCACTATAAAAGGTAAACAAGAAAGGCACTCTGTGACACGGCGCGCATGAAAAAGCTCTGTGACACGGCAGGGTCCACTCATTCAGACTGCCCTTACTCCCTCGTTTTTCAGAATACAAGCCTGAAACAATTTCTAAAGACTGTTGACATCTAGTGGAAGGCATAGGAACTGCAATTTGAGTCCTAAGTCAATGGATACTGTAATGGCATTGAATAGAATACTACAACAAACTACTACTTCCTGAATGGATTTTTCTCAGGTTTTCACCTGCCAAATCAGTTCTGTTATACTCACAGACACTATTTTAGCAGTTTTGGAAACTTTAGAGTGTTTTCCATCTAAATATATCAATTATATTCATATCCTATCTTCTGGGCCCGAGTAGAAGGCAGGGAAAAGGCTAGTATCGCCATCCGGGAGATCAGGAAATAGGTTGATAACAGGAAACCCGATAGGCTAAAGTACAGGCAGGGAATAGGCAAAAGGCTTTGCTAGTGAGGCAGGCAAAAACTATCGTACACAGGAAGAGTAAATCACTGGAAAAACAGAGCTCCGAAAGACGTGTCACAAAACAAACAATACCTCACAGTGATGGAGTGCAAAGAACTGAACTAAATAGTGTGTGATAATGACATACAGGTGTGTGAACAGGTGATCAGAATTCCGTTGATTGGGATCTGGAGAGTGAGCTGCATTCAGGGGATCTATGTGTTTGAGAGTGTGAGTTGGAAGCAGATGTTACAGATACATTAGTTGACAATACAAAATAGAGATTTAAAAGCCACATGGTGGACCACTCAAATAGAGTTTTGAGACTCTATAAGCAGGAAAACACAGTACAGTATGTTAAAACATGTACTAGGCGTATATATGAAGTGTCTGTTGATGTGTGTGTGTCTGGTGGTTCAGGTAAGCACTAAGACGGTGGCTCAGTGTGTGGAGTTCTACTACAGCTATAAGAGGCAGGTGAAGACGGGTCGGAACGGAGCTCTGATCTACGGAGACCTGGACCCACCTGAGAGCAGGAACACTGAGGAGGAGCTGGACCACAAGGTGAGTTGATTGACTACCTACAAAAGGATGTTATAACACATTCACAAGCAGTACATAAGCATTTACAGATTCTATAAACAATCCATCCCTTTACCAACAGATACAACACTACATAAGCAATCTTTGTACAATAATTATTGTCGTCAATGTTCCCTCCAAAAAAATGTAAGTCTGCTGAGTGCAAACTTGAAAATTCTGTACAACTTCCGGCGCGTGTTTAATGTGAACACTGAGGCTGTACCCACTTTAAGTTACAGTTTTAAACGCGCCCATGTGGGCTACTGTGGCTATTTTATCATAATGTTGGCCTACCAATGTGGCCTACCATCAAAAGCAATGGAGAAAATGAATGCCATAACATTTTAACATGGAAATAGCTGTTCTATCATTTAGCCTACATTAGCAGCCAATGCGTGGTGTCAATGTAGACCTACATTCCATATGACTTTTGAAAGAAACATGCAGGGCTTGACATGAACCTGTTTATCCACTTGTCCTTCAGATAAGGAGGTGACTGAAAATGTTGTTGCGTTGTTTGATACCAGAAACATCTTTACAAAATAAAATGCATTATTATTCCCACACCATTATTACAGAGAATCAGACTAATTATACTACCCTCTGCCTATTGGCTACTTAGCTTATTCAAGCCTGTCTCAATAATGCAACACTGCCCCTTTAAGACACACAAAAAAACTATAACTGGCTCACTTTTCTAAGATGGGTAGAAATGTACACATTTTGTGCTCTTGCAGGAAGCAATCACTCCCCCATTGCTGACAACAAATGATCTATAACCGGGCTAATAATTCACAAACTAGCAAAGGATATGAACAGATGAACAAATGTGCACATGTTGCTACATGTAGCTCTGTCTTTGATCTCAAAACAAGCACATCTACTGATGACCGCTCATGCTGTAAACACAGTCCAGATTAAAGTGAATGGCACAGATCCATATATGGCAATGGTCTATTTGCATATAGGCCTACTGCAGCTCTGATTGGTTATGGCACACCGGTCTGTGTAGAGTACAGGCCTGACTTGTGCCTGTCAATAGAATCCGACTCCGATGCGTTCTGCCTACAACAAAATCTTTTGCATAGTTAGTTTTGCATTCTAAAGTATTTTATAGTTTTTTTGTTTCGGTATGTTCCATTGAAAGTGGCTAATATTATGTTGATTCAATCACAATTCCAACAGTAAAGGGAAACATTTATAGTGTTAACTGACGGGGAAAACTCTAGAAAGTTCAGTAAAGTTCAATATCGTGCTTCTCTGCGTGGTCTGATATTTCTTCTGCACGGCAGTCCCGAGGGAACATTGCTTATCTTTCTCTCTTCTCTCTCTCTCTCTCTCTCTCTCTCTCTCTCTCTCTCTCTCTCTCTCTCTCTCGCTCTCTCTCGTTCTCTCTCTCGCTCTCTCTATCTCGCTCTCTCAGAGCTCCCAGAGCTGTCAGAGATTAGAATCTCGGAAGGAAGAGGAAGACAACAGGAATTGGGAGGGGTCAGTTGACAGGAAGCACCGGGGCTCCAGTCCAAGCAGGGTGACACAGACGTTACAGGCCACAGAGAACGTGAGTGGGAGACTCAGGGGGACAGTGTGTGTGTCTGTGTGTTGGAATGGAGAAGACGCTGACTAGAAGATGAATGAGCATTTTCATGGCTGTATGTGTTATGTTTATTCTTGTGTAATCAACACTGATGCCCCCATGCAGTAAACAACATTTGCACTTTTGAACTTGCCTTAACTGAGTTCACAGTAGGATAGTGGATAGGGAAACCAAGCTGCAGCGTTGTTAAGTGTGTTGCTCTCTAGTGGCTAAACACTGAACAGCTGACTTGGCTGGCTTCCTTTCTTCCCATGTTGCGTAATTTCACTCTGTCAGCAAACGATGACTTATAAAACTGACCCCATTCCCCATTTTCTGCAGTTAGTTGAGTGACCTGGCAGAAAGCTATGGTTTTAAAAGGTGGCCTCTTGACCTTTGGTGGAACATTGAGTTTTGTTATGTTTTGTATGGTCTGATGTAAAACTGTGTCAAAAACAAGCCTTATATTGATTATATTGAGTGTATTTTGTACTAACCAGGTACGCAATGTTCAGGTTAGTGTGGCTCTTATTGGGAGGTGTGTGCTGACCAGAGGTGTGTGTGTGCAAAGCAGTTGACAAGATACTACTCTGACAGTGATCAGCTGTCATGCGCAGCTTGGCAATGTGGAGGAGAAGGTGTTTTTTGTATGCATGCCTGTGACCTTGCAGCTATGATCTTTTGAATGCTTAAATAATGTTGCAAATTAAGTATGTAAATGTGTGTGCAGGCTGGAGCGGTCCTGGTGCTGAAGACACAGGAGGATGTGAGGAGAGACCAGATGTCTTCCCGGGTCAGTCACCCCCCTCAGCCCTCTCCCAGCGCCTCCTCAAAACCACGGCCGCCTCCCAAGACCGGGACCATATCAGGGACCAAGGGCCCCGCCGGACCAGAGGGAGAGTTCCCTTGCAAGAAGTGTGGCAGGTAAGTGTCTGAGACATGTCTTAGAATAGAAGGTCTTAGATGGCTATAGGCAGAGCAACATGGTAGCGTCAACTGTCAAAGATGGCCAAAATCTCTATGTGGTTCTATGGTTAAAGGTACTGTATTTGGAGGCTCAGTTGGTTTCTGGTTAAAGGTACTGTATTTGGAAGCTCAGTTGGTTTCTGGTTAAAGGTACTGTATTTGGAAGCTCAGTTGGTTTCTGGTTAAAGGTACTGTATTTGGAAGCTCAGTTGGTTTCTGGTTAAAGGTACTGTATTTGGAAGCTCAGTTGGTTTCTGGTTAAAGGTACTGTATTTGGAAGCTCAGTTGGTTTCTGGTTAAAGGTACTGTATTTGGAAGCTCAGTTGGTTTCTGGTTAAAGGTACTGTATTTGGAAGCTCAGTTGGTTTCTGGTTAAAGGTACTGTATTTGGAAGCTCAGTTGGTTTCTGGTTAAAGGTACATGGAAGTTCAGTTGGTTTCTGGTTAAAGGTATTTGGAGGCTCAGTTGGTTTCTGGTTAAAGGTACTGTATTTGGAAGCTCAGTTGGTTTCTGGTTAAAGGTACATGGAAGCTCAGTTGGTTTCTGGTTAAAGGTACATGGAAGCTCAGTTGGTTTCTGGTTAAAGGTACTGTATTTGGAAGCTCAGTTGGTTTCTGGTTAAAGGTACTCTATTTGGAAGCTCATTTGGTTTCTGGCTAAAGGTACATGGAAGCTCAGTTGGTTTCTGGTTAAAGATACTGTATATGGAAGCTCAGTTGGTTTCTGGTTAAATGTACTGTATTTGGAAGCTCAGTTGGTTTCTGGTTAAAGGTACATGGAAGCTCAGTTGGTTTCTGGTTAAAGGTACTGTATTTGGAGGCTCAGTTGGTTTCTGGTTAAAGGTACTGTATTTGGAAGCTCAGTTGGTTTCTGGTTAAAGGTACTCTATTTGGAAGCTCAGTTGGTTTCTGGCTAAAGGTACATGGAAGCTCAGTTGGTTTCTGGTTAAAGATACTGTATATGGAAGCTCAGTTGGTTTCTGGTTAAAGATACTGTATTTGGAAGCTCAGTTGGTTTCTGGTTAAAGGTACTTGGAAGCTCAGTTGGTTTCTGGTTAAAGATACTGTATATGGAAGCTCAGTTGGTTTCTGGTTAAAGATACTGTATTTGGAAGCTCAGTTGGTTTCTGGTTAAAGGTACTTGGAAGCTCAGTTGGTTTCTGGTTAAAGATACTGTATATGGAAGCTCAGTTGGTTTCTGGTTAAAGGTACTGTATTTGGAAGCTCAGTTGGTTTCTGGTTAAAGGTACATGGAAGCTCAGTTGGTTTCTGGTTAAAGGTACTGTATTTGGAAGCTCAGTTGGTTTCTGGTTAAAGGTACTTGGAAGCTCAGTTGGTTTCTGGTTAAAGGTACTTGGAAGCTCAGTTGGTTTCTGGTTAAAGGTACTTGGAAGCTCAGTTGGTTTCTGGTTAAAGGTACATGGAAGCTCAGTTGGTTTCTGGTTAAAGGTACTGTATTTGGAAGCTCAGTTGGTTTCTGGTTAAAGGTACTTGGAAGCTCAGTTGGTTTCTGGTTAAAGGTACTTGGAAGCTCAGTTGGTTTCTGGTTAAAGGTACTTGGAAGCTCAGTTGGTTTCTGGTTAAAGGTACTTGGAAGCTCAGTTGGTTTCTGGTTAAAGGTACATGGAAGCTCAGTTGGTTTCTGGTTAAAGGTACTTGGAAGCTCAGTTGGTTTCTGGTTAAAGGTACTTGGAAGCTCAGTTGGTTTCTGGTTAAAGGTACTTGGAAGCTCAGTTGGTTTCTGGTTAAAGGTACTTGGAAGCTCAGTTGGTTTCTGGTTAAAGGTACTTAGAAGCTCAGTTGGTTTCTGGTTAAAGGTACTTGGAAGCTCAGTTGGTTTCTGGTTAAAGGTACTTGCATATAAAAGAAACATATACTTGAGATCCAAGATTTGGATAAAGCTATTCCAATTGATTGATTGCAAAGTGTAAAACATCTGTCTATATTTTGCAGCAGGTTGACGTTTATTACCATACATTTTGCCCTTGAGGCAGAACTGAGCGATTTCTGCTTGTTGGGCCAGCTGCAAAGTCCAAATTGGATATATATATAAAAAATAAAATCATGACAAAAATAGCTTTTCGGTCTAAATTTAAGGTTAGGGTTAGGCATTAGGGTTAGCAGTGTGGTTCGGTTTAGGGTAAATGTTAGGTTTAAAATCAGATTTTATGACATTGTGTCTGTGCCAGCTGGTGACCACTCTGCAGAGCTGCCTCCAGGGCAAGATTCATGACAATAAATACCAACCTGCTGTTTTGCAAGTAGAAGTTGTTTACTCTGAATCGTATGGACTAGTAGTAGTGATGTGTATTGTAAATTGGAGAAGAAACCTTGATCAAAGGGTACTGAGATATCGACAACATCTGCAGGATAACTGCCTTCTTTCTACTGGTTGGTTGGGATATGCTGAAATCTTGGAGATGTTGTTGGTAGCAAAAATATGTTGTTGGTTGCAAAAACACTGATTTGAGAAGCACTCCGAGCACTTTGTGTGCGTGGGTGAGTGCGTTTGTGTGTGTGCATGCGCGTGTTTAACATAGTGAGAAGTGCTCCTTGGTGGTTGTTTGAGCATGAAGGAATAAAGCAAAGTTGGACAATTTTGATAGAAGAGCTCACCCTTAGCAACCGCAGTCTTGTTATTATCAACTGTCTCCTAGCAACTGAAACACAGCAGTGATATGGCATGCCGTGCCCCCAGTCTATGCAGCTCTGCCCAGCGACTAACTGTGTATTAATTATCATCACGCCCATTATCCGGGTCCTCATTGGCCCATATACTGTAGACTACTCTGCAATATTCTGTCTTATCATGGTGTTGCACTGCATACAATTCTAGATTCACCGTAGAAAAACCACGAGAGCAGACCTTCTCTTCTGCACAAGCACTGTATGGTTTGTGAACCTAGATTATGAAGTGAGGAAAACTGATATTACATTTACACGTGGACAAATGTTTCTGGCATCTGGACTTTATCAGTTCTCCTTCCTTCAGATCCAAGGTTCACACACAGTACAGTGATTATGTAAAGACAATGTCTACACTCCTCGAATTGAAGTACGGACCCTATTTTTCTACACCAAACAATAAACCAACACCATACAGTGCTTGTCCACAGATACGAAAGCTTACAATGAAGCCAACCCTCTCTAACTTCTGTGCCTCTCCTCCTCCTCCCCTTAGGATCTTCTACAAGGTGAAGAGCCGCAGTGCCCACATGAAGAGTCACGCGGAGCAGGAGAAGAAGGCTGCAGCGCTGAGGCAGAAGGAGGCGGAGGAGAGGGCAGCGGCCCAGGCGGCAGCAGAGGCTGTAGCGTTACTGGCCGCCCGGCAGGACGGGGAACGGGAGGGGAACACAGCCGGAGGAGACAGCACAAACGATGACTCGTCTGAGGAAGATGATGATGAAGAGGAAGATGAGGACTGGCACTAAGACCATAGAGATAGAAATCGAGCCCACCCCACCTGTCTTTGCCATTATGGCAAGTTTACGCTCAATCTATCTGGCTTAGACAGACAGACAGCCCTCTCCACGGTCAGGGTGAGCGGTAACAAACAGAACAGAGCAGAACTCTGAGGCCTCAGAACCCTAGCGCCCTCGAGTGTTCAGCTACGGCTCCTAACACTCAAGGGACATTTTACGCCCCCCTTTTACGCCCTGTTGTTACACCCTCTAGTAACGCCCTCTTGTAACGCCCTCTTGTTACGCCCTCTTGTTACGCCCTCTAGTTACGCCCTCTTGTTACGCCCTCTTGTTACGCCCCCCTTTTACGCCCTCTTGTTACGCCCTCTAGTAACGCCCTCTTGTTACGCCCTCTTGTTACGCCCTCTTGTTAGGCCTGCTTTAGCAGCATTTCTCTCTGGGAAAAAACTGTCTTTATAAACAAACTGCTTTTTTTATTGTTTCATGGAACAGGATCTCCTATCTTGACACTTTCAGGGACAAGTTCTCTCACGTGTTTTCTCCCTCGTCCCTTTAACCTGCTTGTGAAGTGTTCAGGGGTTAACTCTCTCTCAGGCACACAGTAGGGTAGGAAAGAAAGCCATGCCATCTCTCTCTCTAACACCAATACTTTTCTTTCTCCTGTCTGCCATCCACCCCTGGCTTCTTCCTCTTCCTGTTAGCACTTTCAGCCAATCACAACACAGCACACAGACTCATCAGGTGGGAACTATATAGACACGCCCTCAGCCCAGCCTTTAAAAACTAGAATAGTTTGTGATGCCTTGCAATGCAAGACTACATGAACCACAATGCAACCCGGCTTGGCCACTGCTTTCTCTACTCTCTGATCCTCAGTTTGATATGTTATTACGAATAGAAGGACACCATATGAGTGATTGGGACCATGCAATATTGAAGTTGAAAGGACTTCCAGGTCATGAAAAGCCAAGATAGACTGATGTGGTGGTAACACCAAAGATGGTGGAGAAATGAAGATTCCCCACTCAGGCAGTTTACCATTGAAAAAAATGGTCAGTTCCAGTCTGCTTAATGGGGTGGCTCTCCCATAGGCACCACTGCATTAGTAGCTGGGTCTGATCCGCTTCGTTCAGTGACTACATGAACCAGAAAAAGTGGGATGTCTCACTTCTTCCGTCTCTCGTAACACTGCCTGTGTGGTGGCTTACCTATATGTGAAGGAAGGAACCGTTTAGAGAACAGAACACACATTGTTGTGCGAGTTTCTATATTTTTCCTGTTTGGGACTTTTTCACTCACTCAAGGCTGTCAAAAGCTTGCACAGATGCGTCGGTCCTCAGTTCACTGAACTGGTTTCATCTTAGTTTCAAGTGCTGTTCTCAGTTGGATCCCTACCCTGATCACTTGTTTTATAGTCATCATGTGGTGTTTCTCCTCACTGTCGAGGCCTTGGATGTTTTTAACACTTTATCTTTGGATGAACGACAATCAATTTTACAAAGGTTCTTTTTATATCCAACGAATTACTGTTGCTTTTTTGCTTATTATATCAACTTGTTAATGTTGTTTTTTGTTAATAATATTGTTATTAATAATGTCACGTTGTCTCTTGTTTTATTGTGATTTTGGATTGTTTTTGCGACAGGATGCTTTGGAGATCTTTCTCATTTGACTGTAGTGTAGGGTTATTTAAGACATTGCTTTCGCTGTCTGTTTTGAACTGTGAGGTTTTAGAATTACATCTAAAGACAGTCTGAGTAGAGAAGAGATGTGAAACAGAATTGTAAACGTGCAGTAGATAGAAGAACCACGTGCTCCCTGATGACAACACCCCCTCTTATTCCTTGTATCCAGATGTCACCCAAATTTAAAACGGTTTAGGTAAGGTAAGGGTAGGGGTTATGGTTAGGGTTTAGGGTATGGACATCCCAAGGATTCTGGGATAGCACTAACCACATCATTACGGCACGAGGAAAGAGTGAGGAAAACATGATGATGATGTTAACTGTTGAATGATGTTGACTTGAATGATGTTGACTTGAATGGGTATGTCCATTCTATTTCTATAGTCTATTCTATAGAAAAGGATGTCTCTGTCTGTCTGACTATCTTATTGTCGACATATCTCGTTCTGCCAAGCTCCATATCTCTATTTCTATTGCCTCCTCCAAGCCAGACCAGACTCTATCTGTCGCCAAGGCAACAAAGGAGCAGGCTGAAGATTCTTCTCTTTAAGCAGTCAGCCACAGTGGGGAGCAGGGAGGAACAGCTCCAATTACCGGACCCAGTTAAACCTACCTGGGTACTATGCACTGTGTGTGTGTGTCAGAGGAGGCTGGCGGGGAGGGCTATAGGAGGACGGGCTCATTGTAATGGAATACATGGAACCGTATCAAACATTTACATTTGAGTCATTTAGCAGACACTTTTATCCAGAGCGACTTTCAGGAGCTATTAGAGTTAAGTGCCTTGCTCAAGGACACATCGACATATTTTTTGCCTAGTCAGCTCAGGAATTCCAACCAACAACCTTTTGGTTACCGGCCCAATGCTCTTATCTCCTAGACTACCTGCCACCACCAGAAACAACGTGTTTGACTCCATTCCACTGATTCCATTCCAGACATTACAAACAGCCCATACTCCTATAGCTCCTCCCACCAGCCTCTTCTGGTGTGTGTGTTTGTGAGTGTGTGATGTGTATGCATTCTGGAGTGTGTGATGTGTATGCATTCTGGAGTGTTTGTGAGTGTGTGATGTGTATGCATTCTGGAGTGTTTGTGAGTGTGTGATGTGTATGCATTCTGGAGTGTTTGTGAGTGTGTGATGTGTATGCATTCTGGAGTGTTTGTGAGTGTGTGATGTGTATGCATTCTGGAGTGTTTGTGAGTGTGTGATGTATATGCATTCTGGAGTGTTTGTGAGTGTGTGATGTATATGCATTCTGGAGTGTTTGTGAGTGTGTGATGTATATGCATTCTGGAGTGTTTGTGAGTGTGTGATGTGTATGCATTCTGGAGTGTTTGTGAGTGTGTGATGTGTATGCATTCTGGAGTGTTTGTGAGTGTGTGATGTATATGCATTCTGGAGTGTTTGTGAGTGTGTGATGTATATGCATTCTGGAGTGTTTGTGAGTGTGTGATGTATATGCATTCTGGAGTGTTTGTGAGTGTGTGATGTATATGCATTCTGGAGTGTTTGTGAGTGTGTGATGTATATGCATTCTGGAGTGTTTGTGAGTGTGTGATGTGTATGCATTCTGGAGTGTTTGTGAGTGTGTGATGTATATGCATTCTGGAGTGTTTGTGAGTGTGTGATGTATATGCATTCTGGAGTGTTTGTGAGTGTGTGATGTATATGCATTCTGGAGTGTTTGTGAGTGTGTGATGTATATGCATTCTGGAGTGTTTGTGAGTGTGTGATGTGTATGCATTCTGGAGTGTTTGTGAGTGTGTGATGTGTATGCATTCTGGAGTGTTTGTGAGTGTGTGATGTATATGCATTCTGGAGTGTTTGTGAGTGTGTGATGTATATGCATTCTGGAGTGTTTGTGAGTGTGTGATGTGTATGCATTCTGGAGTGTTTGTGAGTGTGTGATGTGTATGCATTCTGGAGTGTTTGTGAGTGTGTGATGTGTATGCATTCTGGAGTGTTTGTGAGTGTGTGATGTATATGCATTCTGGAGTGTTTGTGAGTGTGTGATGTATATGCATTCTGGAGTGTTTGTGAGTGTGTGATGTATATGCATTCTGGAGTGTTTGTGAGTGTGTGATGTGTATGCATTCTGGAGTGTTTGTGAGTGTGTGATGTATATGCATTCTGGAGTGTTTGTGAGTGTGTGATGTATATGCATTCTGGAGTGTTTGTGAGTGTGTGATGTGTATGCATTCTGGAGTGTTTGTGAGTGTGTGATGTGTATGCATTCTGGAGTGTTTGTGAGTGTGTGATGTGTATGCATTCTGGAGTGTTTGTGAGTGTGTGATGTATATGCATTCTGGAGTGTTTGTGAGTGTGTGGAATGCCGCGTGCAAGTTTTCTTTTTCTAGTGGAATATCACTCTGAAATATAATTTAGCCAGTTGAGAGAAGAGGTTTTATCCTGACTGTTCACTTTTGTAACCTCAATGTATCTCTCTTTACCCTTTTTTTAATTATTATTTTTCTCCCCACAAGATTGTCATGGGGAAGTGTTTGTTTTGACATGTTATTTTAATAGTGTAAAACAGAATTAAGGAGGAAGTTGAGGGAGGGCATGCCACGAATGCCAAGAAGCTGGAAGCCTTATTCACTTTCATTCAATAAGTTAAGGGAATAAAACACTTTACATTTTATTTACATTAAGAATATCTATGAATTAAACTCTATGAATGCATACTTTGTATGCTATTTTCCTATGGGAGTTCATTTCACACTAAGGATGTAAAATGGAATGGAATCTCAAGTGCTTTTTACTACAATGTAACTTATTTGGTTAAATTAGATTTTTACTACCTGTGTGTTTTTGTAATAAAAAATGGGGAAAGCACTGTTTATTAAAATGTTACAATACTCATGAAATAAGTGTTTTGGTCCTTTACAAAATGTGCTAGTATCTATAAGCTGACATGTTATGGGTCCAGGTTATTAGACTAAGTCCATAGAGTCACTGTTTCATTCAGTGTGTGTCTGGCTCCAGGGTAAAGTTTTCTCTAGGTGCAGATCTAGGATCAGCTTCCCCTCTGCCAATCTTCACCCCAACCATTAGTGGGGGAAATGCTAAACTGACCCAAGATAAGCGTCTTGGGGCAACTTCACCCTCTGTAGCTGCTATTTTACTAAGATCCACTACGGGGCAGTATTGTAGTAGGAATCTTACATGCCTTTACATATCCCAAGCATAAGAGGGCATCATTGTTTCAAATTGTATGTTCATTTGACTTTTCTTGTCTTTTTTTTCTGGCCGAAATAAATAGCTTTATTCCAGATTGAGCTAGAATAATGCTATACTATGTACAATACTGGATTTACTCTTTGTATTGTAAGAGTCATTGAGTAAGTTAGACATCTGCTGCTTCTCATATCAAATTGTCATGTGGCGGTGTCGTGAGTCACTGGTCAGATGTGGCTGTTTTGGTGGAACATCCAAACTGGTGGTTGGATGTTGGTCTGGATGGTCTGGATGGAGCTTGGTGAGGCTGTTTGGTAGTATGTCTTTGAATGTATTTATTCCATTTTAGCATGTTATTCTGCACGTGTTCCTCTTAAATCTTTGTTCGGCTCTTTTGTTTGTCCTTTCACTCATTTTCTCTCTCCCCCTTCTGTTGTTTCTCTCTACAGTGAAAGTGTTGGACTAGCTTGATCAGTAGTGCTGGACAGAGCTGCAGTGGGCTACTAGAACAGAGTTGGCTCAGGATGACAGGGCAATATTCACAGTCAAAACAAGGACAGTATGAGGCTCAGATGTCTCGTCCATAGAAATGGAAGGAATAGAACATTCTATTTCTATGCTCACACACTGCGTATGTAAGGGGTCCAAAGCCTGGGGGAAGAGAGGGAGGAGGGAGGGGTGTATTGAAAGAGGTAGGAATGCAGGGAAGAAGGGAGGAAAAACTGGTTAGGAGAAGTGGGGTTTGAACTGAAGAGGATTCTTCAACATGAAACGTTGCTTTATCTTGAAAGCTGTGACAGCATCTGGGAACAATCAGAGATCAGAGCCATGTGTAGCTCAGCCTTTGGCACCATAGGGCCCTCCATGTGCATCACTAAGCTCAAGGCCCTCCAAGTTCATCACTAAGATCAGGGCCCTCCAAGCTCATCACTAAGCTCAGGGCCCTCCAAGCTCATCACTAAGCTCAGGGCCCTCCAAGTTCATCACTAAGCTCAGGGCCCTCCAAGTGCATCACTAAGCTCAGGGCCCTCCAAGTTCATCACTAAGCTCAGGGCCCTCCATGTGCATCACTAAGCTCAAGGCCCTCCAAGTTCATCACTAAGATCAGGGCCCTCCAAGCTCATCACTAAGCTCAGGGCCCTCCAAGCTCATCACTAAGCTCAGGGCCCTCCAAGTTCATCACTAAGCTCAGGGCCCTCCAAGTGCATCACTAAGCTCAAGGCCCTCCAAGTTCATCACTAAGCTCAGGGCCCTCCAAGCTCATCACTAAGCTCAGGGCCCTCCAAGCTCATCACTAAGCTCAGGCTCTGGGTCTGAACCCCTCACCGTGCACTGGGTCCTGGACTTTCAAATGGCCCGACCTCAAGTTATGAAGGTAGTGCCAAGCCCCCTCCTGTACTCGCTGTTCATCCATGACTGCGTGGCCACAAAGTCTCGAACTCAATCATCAAGTTTGCTGATGACACAACAGTGGTAGGCCTGATTACCAACAACGACGAGACAGCCTACAGGGAGGAGGTGAGAGCCCTGGCAGAGTGGTGCCAGGAAAATAACCTCAACGTCAACAAAATTAAGGACATGATTGTGGACTACAGGAGACAGCAGAGAGAGCATGCCCCCATCCACATTGACGGGCCGCATTGGAGATGGTCAAAAGCTTCAAGTTCCAAGGCATGCACATCACTGACGACCTGAAATGGTCCACCTACTCAAGACTCTGACATTGCTCGTTCTGATATTTCTTAATTTTCTTTTTACTTTTTGGATTATGTGATTACTAGGTATTATTGCTGTTGGAGCTAGAAACACAAGCATTTCACTGCAGCTGCGATAACATCTGCAAATCTGTGTACACGACCAATATTTTTATTTTATTTGATTAGTTAACATTCATTGATTGACTAGTGTAATGGCACCCTATTCTCTATTGCTCTGTAATCGGACACTATTCTCTATTGCTCTGTAATGGCACCCTATTCTCTATTGCTCTGTAATCGGACCCTATTCTCTATTGCTCTGTAATGGCACCCTATTCTCTATTGCATTGTAATGGCACCCTATTCTCTATTGCACTGTAATGGGACACTATTCTCTATTGCTCTGTAATGGGACACTATTCTCTATTGCTCTGTAATGGCACCCTATTCTCTATTGCACTGTAATGGCACCCTATTCTCTATTGCACTGTAATGGGACACTATTCTCTATTGCACTGTAATGGGACACTATTCTCTATTGCTCTGTAATGGGACACTATTCTCTATTGCTCTGTAATGGCACCCTATTCTCTATTGCACTGTAATGGCACACTATTCTCTATTGCACTGTAATGGGACACTATTCTCTATTTCACTGTAATGGGACACTATTCTCTATTGCACTGTAATGGCACCCTATTCTCTATTGCATTGTAATGGCACCCTATTCTCTATTGCTCTGTAATGGCATCCTATTCTCTATTGATCTGTAATGGCACCCTATTCTCTATTGCACTGTAATGGCACCCTATTCTCTATTTCACTGTAATGGCACCCTGTTCACTATTGCACTGTAATGGCACCCTATTCTCTATTGCACTGTAATGGCACCCTATTCTCTATTCCTCTGTAATGGCACCCTATTCTCTATTGCACTGTAATGGCACCCTATTCTCTATTGCACTGTAATGGCACCCTATTCTCTATTGCACTGTAATGGCACCCTATTCTCTATTGCACTGTGATGGTACCCTATTCCCTATTGCACTGTAATGGCACCCTATTCACTGTCATGGCACCCAATCCTCTATTGCACTGTAATGGCACCCTATTCTCTATTGCACTGTAATGGCACCCTATTCTCTATTGCACTGTAATGAGACACTATTCTCTATTGCACTGTAATGGGACACTATTCTCTATTGCACTGTACTGGCACACTATTCTCTATTGCACTGTAATGGGACACTATTCTCTATTGCACTGTAATGGGACACTATTCTCTATTGCACTGTAATGGCACCCTGTTCACTATTGCACTGTAATGGCACCCTATTCTCTATTGCAATGTAATGGCACCCTATTCTCTATTGTACTGTAATGGCACCCTATTCTCTATTTCACTGTAATGGCACCCTGTTCACTATTGCACTGTAATGGCACCCTATTCTCTATTGATCTGTAATGGCACCCTATTCTCTATTGCACTGTAATGGCACCCTATTCTCTATTGCTCTGTAATGGCACCCTATTCTCTATTGCACTGTAATGGCACCCTATTCTCTATTGCACTGTAATGGCACCCTATTCTCTATTGCACTGTAATGGCACCCTATTCTCTATTGCACTGTGATGGTACCCTATTCCCTATTGCACTGTAATGGCACCCTATTCACTGTCATGGCACCCAATCCTCTATTGCACTGTAATGGCACCCTATTCTCTATTGCACTGTAATGGGACACTATTCTCTATTGCACTGTAATGGCACCCTGTTCACTATTGCACTGTAATGGCACCCTATTCTCTATTGCAATGTAATGGCACCCTATTCTCTATTGTACTGTAATGGCACCCTATTCTCTATTTCACTGTAATGGCACCCTGTTCACTATTGCACTGTAATGGCACCCTATTCTCTATTGATCTGTAATGGCACCCTATTCTCTATTGTACTGTAATGGCACCCTATTCTCTATTGCACTGTAATGGCACCCTATTCTCTATTGCTCTGTAATGGCACCCTATTCTCTATTGCACTGTAATGGCACCCTATTCTCTATTGCACTGTAATGGCACCCTATTCTCTATTGCACTGTGATGGTACCCTATTCCCTATTGCACTGTAATGGCACCCTATTCACTGTCATGGCACCCAATCCTCTATTGCACTGTAATGGCACCCTATTCTCTATTGCACTGTAATGGCACCCTATTCTCTATTGCACTGTAATGGGACACTATTCTCTATTGCACTGTAATGGGACACTATTCTCTATTGCACTGTACTGGCACACTATTCTCTATTGCACTGTAATGGGACACTATTCTCTATTGCACTGTAATGGGACACTATTCTCTATTGCACTGTAATGGGACACTATTCTCTATTGCACTGTAATGGGACACTATTCTCTATTGCACTGTAATGGGACACTATTCTCTATTGCACTGTAATGGGACACTATTCTCTATTGCTCTGTAATGGGACACTATTCTCTATTGCACTGTAATGGGACACTATTCTCTATTGCTCTGTAATGGCATCCTATTCTCTATTGCACTGTAATGGCACCCTATTCTCTATTGCACTGTAATGGCACCCTATTCTCTATTTCACTGTAATGGCACCCTGTTCACTATTGCACTGTAATGGCACCCTATTCTCTATTGCACTGTAATGGCACCCTATTCTCTATTGCACTGTAATGGCACCCTATTCTCTATTGCACTGTAATGGCACCCTATTCTCTATTGCACTGTAATGGCACCCTATTCTCTATTGCACTGTAATGGCACCCTATTCTCTATTTCACTGTAATGGCACCCTGTTCACTATTGCACTGTAATGGCACCCTATTCTCTATTGCACTGTAATGGCACCCTATTCTCTATTGTACTGTAATGGCACCCTATTCTCTATTGCACTGTAATGGCACCCTATTCTCTATTGCACTGTAATGGCACCCTATTCTCTATTGCACTGTAATGGCACCCTATTCTCTATTGCACTGTGATGGTACCCTATTCCCTATTGCACTGTAATGGCACCCTATTCACTGTCATGGCACCCAATCCTCTATTGCACTGTAATGGCACCCTGTTCTCTATTGCACTGTAATGGCACCCTATTCTCTATTGCACTGTAATGAGACACTATTCTCTATTGCACTGTAATGTGACACTATTCTCTATTGCACTGTACTGGCACACTATTCTCTATTGCACTGTAATGGGACACTATTCTCTATTGCACTGTAATGGGACACTATTCTCTATTGCACTGTAATGGGACACTATTCTCTATTGCACTGTAATGGGACACTATTCTCTATTGCTCTGTAATGGGACACTATTCTCTATTGCTCTGTAATGGCACCCTATTCTCTATTGCACTGTAATGGCACACTATTCTCTATTGCACTGTAATGGGACACTATTCTCTATTGCACTGTAATGGGACACTATTCTCTATTGCACTGTAATGGCACCCTATTCTCTATTGCACTGTAATGGCACCCTATTCTCTATTGCACTGTAATGGCACCCTATTCTCTATTGCACTGTAATGGCACCCTATTCTCTATTGCACTGTAATGGCACCCTATTCTCTATTGCACTGTGATGGTACCCTATTCCCTATTGCACTGTAATGGCACCCTATTCACTGTCATGGCACCCAATCCTCTATTGCACTGTAATGGCACCCTATTCTCTATTGCACTGTAATGGGACACTATTCTATATTGCACTGTAATGAGACACTATTCTCTATTGCACTGTAATGGGACACTATTCTCTATTGCACTGTAATGGGACACTATTCTCTATTGCACTGTAATGGGACACTATTCTCTATTGCACTGTAATGGGACACTATTCTCTATTGCACTGTAATGGGACACTATTCTCTATTGCACTGTAATGGGACACTATTCTCTATTGCACTGTAATGGGACACTATTCTCTATTGCACTGTAATGGCACCCTATTCTCTATTGATCTGTAATGGCACCCTATTCTCTATTCCACTGTAATGGCACCCTATTCTCTATTTCACTGTAATGGCACCCTGTTCACTATTGCACTGTAATGGGACACTATTCTCTATTGCACTGTAATGGGACACTATTCTCTATTGCTCTGTAATGGGACACTATTCTCTATTGCACTGTAATGGGACACTATTCTCTATTGCTCTGTAATGGCATCCTATTCTCTATTGCACTGTAATGGCACCCTATTCTCTATTGCACTGTAATGGCACCCTATTCTCTATTTCACTGTAATGGCACCCTGTTCACTATTGCACTGTAATGGCACCCTATTCTCTATTGCACTGTAATGGCACCCTATTCTCTATTGCACTGTAATGGCACCCTATTCTCTATTGCACTGTAATGGCACCCTATTCTCTATTGCACTGTAATGGCACCCTATTCTCTATTGTACTGTAATGGCACCCTATTCTCTATTTCACTGTAATGGCACCCTGTTCACTATTGCACTGTAATGGCACCCTATTCTCTATTGATCTGTAATGGCACCCTATTCTCTATTGTACTGTAATGGCACCCTATTCTCTATTGCACTGTAATGGCACCCTATTCTCTATTGCACTGTAATGGCACCCTATTATCTATTGCACTGTAATGGCACCCTATTCTCTATTGCACTGTGATGGTACCCTATTCCCTATTGCACTGTAATGGCACCCTATTCACTGTCATGGCACCCAATCCTCTATTGCACTGTAATGGCACCCTATTCTCTATTGCACTGTAATGGCACCCTATTCTCTATTGCACTGTAATGGGACACTATTCTCTATTGCACTGTAATGGGACACTATTCTCTATTGCACTGTACTGGCACACTATTCTCTATTGCACTGTAATGGGACACTATTCTCTATTGCACTGTAATGGGACACTATTCTCTATTGCACTGTAATGGCACCCTATTCTCTATTGCACTGTAATGGCACCCTATTCTCTATTGCACTGTAATGGCACCCTATTCTCTATTGCACTGTAATGGCACCCTATTCTCTATTGTACTGTAATGGCACCCTATTCTCTATTTCACTGTAATGGCACCCTGTTCACTATTGCACTGTAATGGCACCCTATTCTCTATTGATCTGTAATGGCACCCTATTCTCTATTGTACTGTAATGGCACCCTATTCTCTATTGCACTGTAATGGCACCCTATTCTCTATTGCTCTGTAATGGCACCCTATTCTCTATTGCACTGTAATGGCACCCTATTCTCTATTGCACTGTGATGGTACCCTATTCCCTATTGCACTGTAATGGCACCCTATTCACTGTCATGGCACCCAATCCTCTATTGCACTGTAATGGCACCCTATTCTCTATTGCACTGTAATGGCACCCTATTCTCTATTGCACTGTAATGGGACACTATTCTCTATTGCACTGTAATGGGACACTATTCTCTATTGCACTGTACTGGCACACTATTCTCTATTGCACTGTAATGGGACACTATTCTCTATTGCACTGTAATGGGACACTATTCTCTATTGCACTGTAATGGGACACTATTCTCTATTGCACTGTAATGGGACACTATTCTCTATTGCTCTGTAATGGGACACTATTCTCTATTGCACTGTAATGGGACACTATTCTCTATTGCACTGTAATGGGACACTATTCTCTATTGCTCTGTAATGGGACACTATTCTCTATTGCACTGTAATGGGACACTATTCTCTATTGATCTGTAATGGCACCCTATTCTCTATTGCACTGTAATGGCACCCTATTCTCTATTGCACTGTAATGGCACCCTATTCTCTATTGCACTGTAATGGCACCCTATTCTCTATTGCACTGTAATGGCACCCTATTCTCTATTGCACTGTAATGGCACCCTATTCTCTATTGCACTGTAATGGCACCCTATTCTCTATTGCACTGTAATGGCACCCTATTCTCTATTGCACTGTGATGGTACCCTATTCCCTATTGCACTGTAATGGCACCCTATTCACTGTCATGGCACCCAATCCTCTATTGCACTGTAATGGCACCCTATTCTCTATTGCACTGTAATGGGACACTATTCTCTATTGCACTGTAATGGGACACTATTCTCTATTGCACTGTAATGGCACACTATTCTCTATTGCACTGTAATGGGACACTATTCTCTATTGCACTGTAATGGGACACTATTCTCTATTGCACTGTAATGGGACACTATTCTCTATTGCACTGTAATGGGACACTATTCTCTATTGCACTGTAATGGGACACTATTCTCTATTGCACTGTAATGGGACACTATTCTCTATTGCACTGTAATGGCACCCTATTCTCTATTGATCTGTAATGGCACCCTATTCTCTATTGCACTGTAATGGCACCCTATTCTCTATTGCACTGTAATGGCACCCTATTCTCTATTGCACTGTAATGGCACCCTATTCTCTATTGCACTGTAATGGCACCCTATTCTCTATTGCTCTGTAATGGCACCCTATTCTCTATTGCTCTGTAATGGCACCCTATTCTCTATTGCACTGTAATGGCACCCTATTCTCTATTGCACTGTAATGGCACCCTATTCTCTATTGCACTGTAATGGCACCCTATTCTCTATTGCACTGTGATGGTACCCTATTCCCTATTGCACTGTAATGGCACCCTATTCACTGTCATGGCACCCAATCCTCTATTGCACTGTAATGGCACCCTATTCTCTATTGCACTGTAATGGCACCCTATTCTCTATTGCACTGTAATGGGACACTATTCTCTATTGCACTGTAATGGGACACTATTCTCTATTGCACTGTACTGGCACACTATTCTCTATTGCACTGTAATGGGACACTATTCTCTATTGCACTGTAATGGGACACTATTCTCTATTGCACTGTAATGGGACACTATTCTCTATTGCACTGTAATGGGACACTATTCTCTATTGCTCTGTAATGGGACACTATTCTCTATTGCACTGTAATGGGACACTATTCTCTATTGCACTGTAATGGGACACTATTCTCTATTGCTCTGTAATGGGACACTATTCTCTATTGCACTGTAATGGGACACTATTCTCTATTGCACTGTAATGGGACACTATTCTCTATTGCTCTGTAATGGCACCCTATTCTCTATTGCACTGTGATGGTACCCTATTCCCTATTGCACTGTAATGGCACCCTATTCACTGCCATGGCACCCAATCCTCTATTGCACTGTAATGGCACCCTATTCTCTATTGCACTGTAATGGCACCTTGTTCTCTATTGCACTGTAATGGGACACTATTCTCTATTTCACTGTAATGGGACACTATTCTCTATTGCACTGTACTGGCACACTATTCTCTATTGCACTGTAATGGGACACTATTCTCTATTGCACTATAATGGGACACTATTCTCTATTGCACTGTAATGGGACACTATTCTCTATTGCACTGTAATGGGACACTATTCTCTATTGCTCTGTAATGGGACACTATTCTCTATTGCACTGTAATGGGACACTATTCTCTATTGCTCTGTAATGGGACACTATTCTCTTTTGCATTGTAATGATACCATATTCTCTATTGCACTGTAATGGGACACTATTCTCTATTGCTCTGTAATGGGACACTATTCTCTATTGCACTGTAATGGGACACTATTCTCTATTGCACTGTAATGGGACACTATTCTCTATTGCACTGTAATGGGACACTATTCTCTATTGCTCTGTAATGGGACACTATTCTCTATTGCACTGTAATGGGACACTATTCTCTATTGCACTGTAATGGGACACTATTCTCTATTGCTCTGTAATGGGACACTATTCTCTATTGCACTGTAATGGCATCCTATTCTCTATTGCACTGTAATGGCACCCTATTCTCTATTGCACTGTAATGGCACCCTATTCTCTATTTCACTGTAATGGCACCCTGTTCTCTATTGCACTGTAATGGCACCCTATTCTCTATTGCACTGTAATGGCACCCTATTCTCTATTGCACTGTAATGGCACCCTATTCTCTATTGCACTGTAATGGGACACTATTCTCTATTGCACTGTAATGGGACACTATTCTCTATTGCACTGTAATGGGACACTATTCTCTATTGCACTGTACTGGCACACTATTCTCTATTGCACTGTAATGGGACACTATTCTCTATTGCACTGTAATGGGACACTATTCTCTATTGTACTGTAATGGGACACTATTCTCTATTGCACTGTAATGGGACACTATTCTCTATTGCTCTGTAATGGGACACTATTCTCTATTGCACTGTAATGGGACACTATTCTCTATTGCACTGTAATGGGACACTATGCTCTATTGCTCTGTAATGGGACACTATTCTCTATTGCATTGTAATGATACCATATTCTCTATTGCACTGTAATGGGACACTATTCTCTATTGCTCTGTAATGGGACACTATTCTCTATTGCACTGTAATGGGACACTATTCTCTATTGCACTGTAATGGGACACTATTCTCTATTGCTCTGTAATGGGACACTATTCTCTATTGCACTGTAATGGGACACTATTCTCTATTGCACTGTAATGGGACACTATTCTCTATTGCACTGTAATGGGACACTATTCTCTAATGCACTGTAATGGGACACTATTCTCTATTGCACTGTACTGGCACACTATTCTCTATTGCACTGTAATGGGACACTATTCTCTATTGCACTGTAATGGGACACTATTCTCTATTGTACTGTAATGGGACACTATTCTCTATTGCACTGTAATGGGACACTATTCTCTATTGCTCTGTAATGGGACACTATTCTCTATTGCACTGTAATGGGACACTATGCTCTATTGCTCTGTAATGGGACACTATTCTCTATTGCATTGTAATGATACCATATTCTCTATTGCACTGTAATGGGACACTATTCTCTATTGCACTGTAATGGGACACTATTCTCTATTGCTCTGTAATGGGACACTATTCTCTATTGCACTGTAATGGGACACTATTCTCTATTGCACTGTAATGGGACACTATTCTCTATTGCACTGTAATGGGACACTATTCTCTATTGCACTGTAATGGAACACTATTCTCTATTGCTCTGTAATGGCATCCTATTCTCTATTGCACTGTAATGGCACCCTATTCTCTATTGCACTGTAATGGCACCCTATTCTCTATTTCACTGTAATGGCACCCTGTTCACTATTGCACTGTAATGGCACCCTATTCTCTATTGCACTGTAATGGCACCCTATTCTCTATTGCACTGTAATGGCACCCTATTCTCTATTGCTCTGTAATGGCACCCTATTCTCTATTGCACTGTAATGGCACCCTATTCTCTATTGCACTGTAATGGCACCCTATTCTCTATTGCACTGTGATGGTACCCTATTCCCTATTGCACTGTAATGGCACCCTATTCACTGTCATGGCACCCAATCCTCTATTGCACTGTAATGGCACCCTATTCTCTATTGCACTGTAATGGGACACTATTCTCTATTGCACTGTAATGGGACACTATTCTCTATTGCACTGTAATTGGACACTATTCTCTATTGCTCTGTAATGGGACACTATTCTCTATTGCTCTGTAATGGGACTTTCCAGGTGTAGAAAAAAGAAAGCAGTTATTGATGAAGTCAAACAAAATCTGGTTTAAGTTGCAAATGCGAGACACCTTCAGCACAGGGTCTCTGAGCCCTTATATCCTTATCACATATGTCCTGGAAGCACAGGGTCTCTGAGCCCTTATATCCTTATCACATATGTTCTGGAAACACAGGGTCTCTGAGCCCTTATATCCTTATCACATATGTTCTGGAAACACAGGGTCTCTGAGCCCTTATATCCTTATCACATATGTTCTGGAAACACAGGGTCTCTGAGCCCTTATATCCTTATCACATATGTTCTGGGAACACAGGGTCTCTGAGCCCTTATATCCTTATCACATATGTTCTGGGAACACAGGGTCTCTGAGCCCTTATATCCTTATCACATATGTTCTGGAAACACAGGGTCTCTGAGCCCTTATATCCTTATCACATATGTTCTGGGAACACAGGGTCTCTGAGCCCTTATATCCTTATCACATATGTTCTGGAAACACAGGGTCTCTGAGCCCTTATATCCTTATCACATATGTTCTGGGAACACAGGGTCTCTGAGCCCTTATATCCTTATCACATATGTTCTGGAAACACAGGGTCTCTGAGCCCTTATATCCTTATCACATATGTTCTGGAAACACAGGGTCTCTGAGCCCTTATATCCTTATCACATATGTTCTGGAAACACAGGGTCTCTGAGCCCTTATATCCTTATCACATATGTTCTGGAAACACAGGGTCTCTGAGCCCTTATATCCTTATCACATATGTTCTGAAAACACAGGGTCTCTGAGCCCTTATATCCTTATCACATATGTTCTGGAAACACAGGGTCTCTGAGCCCTTATATCCTTATCACATATGTTCTGGAAACACAGGGTCTCTGAGCCCTTATATCCTTATCACATATGTTCTGAAAACACAGGGTCTCTGAGCCCTTATATCCTTATCACATATGTTCTGGAAACACAGGGTCTCTGAGCCCTTATATCCTTATCACATATGTTCTGGAAACACAGGGTCTCTGAGCCCTTATATCCTTATCACATATGTTCTGGAAACACAGGGTCTCTGAGCCCTTATATCCTTATCACATATGTTCTGGAAACACAGGGTCTCTGAGCCCTTATATCCTTATCACATATGTTCTGGAAACACAGGGTCTCTGAGCCTTTATATCCTTATCACATATGTTCTGGAAACACAGGGTCTCTGAGCCCTTATATCCTTATCACATATGTTCTGAAAACACAGGGTCTCTGAGCCCTTATATCCTTATCACATATGTTCTGGAAACACAGGGTCTCTGAGCCCTTATATTCTTATCACATATGTTCTGGGAACACAGGGTCTCTGAGCCCTTATATCCTTATCACATATGTTCTGGAAACACAGGGTCTCTGAGCCCTTATATCCTTATCACATATGTTCTGAAAACACAGGGTCTCTGAGCCCTTATATCCTTATCACATATGTTCTGGGAACACAGGGTCTCTGAGCCCTTATATCCTTATCACATATGTTCTGGAAACACAGGGTCTCTGAGCCCTTATATCCTTATCACATATGTTCTGGAAACACAGGGTCTCTGAGCCCTTATATCCTTATCACATATGTTCTGGAAACACAGGGTCTCTGAGCCCTTATATCCTTATCACATATGTTCTGGGAACACAGGGTCTCTGAGCCCTTATATCCTTATCACATATGTTCTGGAAATCCTATATCACATATGTTCTGGGAACACAGGGTCTCTGAGCCCTTATATCCTTATCACATATGTTCTGGAAACACAGGGTCTCTGAGCCTTTATATCCTTATCACATATGTTCTGGAAACACAGGGTCTCTGAGCCCTTATATCCTTATCACATATGTTCTGGGAACACAGGGTCTCTGAGCCCTTATATCCTTATCACATATGTTCTGGAAACACAGGGTCTCTGAGCCTTTATATCCTTATCACATATGTTCTGGAAACACAGGGTCTCTGAGCCCTTATATCCTTATCACATATGTTCTGGAAACACAGGGTCTCTGAGCCCTTATATCCTTATCACATATGTTCTGGAAACACAGGGTCTCTGAGCCCTTATATCCTTATCACATATGTTCTGGAAACACAGGGTCTCTGAGCCCTTATATCCTTATCACATATGTTCTGGAAACACAGGGTCTCTGAGCCCTTATATCCTTATCACATATGTTCTGGAAACACAGGGTCTCTGAGCCCTTATATCCTTATCACATATGTTCTGGAAACACAGGGTCTCTGAGCCCTTATATCCTTATCACATATGTTCTGGAAACACAGGGTCTCTGAGCCCTTATATCCTTATCACATATGTTCTGGAAACACAGGGTCTCTGAGCCCTTATATCCTTATCACATATGTTCTGGAAACACAGGGTCTCTGAGCCCTTATATCCTTATCACATATGTTCTGGAAACACAGGGTCTCTGAGCCCTTATATCCTTATCACATATGTTCTGGAAACACAGGGTCTCTGAGCCCTTATATCCTTATCACATATGTTCTGGAAACACAGGGTCTCTGAGCCCTTATATCCTTATCACATATGTTCTGGAAACACAGGGTCTCTGAGCCTTTATATCCTTATCACATATGTTCTGGAAACACAGGGTCTCTGAGCCCTTATATCCTTATCACATATGTTCTGGAAACACAGGGTCTCTGAGCCCTTATATCCTTATCAGCCCTTATATCCTTATCACATATGTTCTGGAAACACAGGGTCTCTGAGCCCTTATATCCTTATCACATATGTTCTGGTAACACAGGGTCTCTGAGCCCTTATATCCTTATCACATATGTTCTGGAAACACAGGGTCTCTGAGCCCTTATATCCTTATCACATATGTTCTGGAAACACAGGGTCTCTGAGCCCTTATATCCTTATCACATATGTTCTGGAAACACAGGGTCTCTGAGCCCTTATATCCTTATCACATATGTTCTGGAAACACGTCACAAAAGACATAACACAAGGCAGTGAACCACACAGTCTCACAGAATACAATAATAACCAGTGTGTCCTCGGAATTGTTGGTGGTGATGGTATTCTGGTTCATTTATCAGAGAGAGGACATCAACCCCACTACAAACCATCTCCAAAACCGCTAGGAACAGCCATCATATAGTGTGGGGAGAGGGGTCAGCCATGCCAGTCCAAGTGTGTGTGTGTGTGTGTGTGTTTGAGACCTGAATCCTGGGATCAACTCAACATGGCAGAACAGATGTAGCTATTCCAGATGGCTGTACTGCAGCACTAACTGACCTTACCTAGTGCAGCACTAACTGACCTTACCTAGTGCAGCACTAACTGACCTTACCTAGTGCAACACTAACTGACCTTACTTCGTGCAACACTAACTGACTTTACCTAGTACAGCACTAACTGACCTTACTTCGTGCAACACTAACTGACCTTACCTAGTGCAGCACTAACTGACCTTACCTAGTGCAACACTAACTGACCTTACCTAGTGCAGCACTAACTGACCTTACCTAGTGCAACACTAACTGACCTTACCTAGTGCAGCACTAACTGACCTTACCTAGTGCAGCACTAACTGACCTTACCTAGTGCAACACTAACTGACCTTACCTAGTGCAGCACTAACTGACCTTACCTAGTGCAGCACTAACTGACCTTACCTAGTGCAACACTAACTGACCTTACCTAGTGCAGCACTAACTGACCTTACCTAGTGCAGCACTAACTGACCTTACTTCGTGCAACACTAACTGACCTTACCTAGTGCAGCACTAACTGACCTTACCTAGTGCAACACTAACTGACCTTACCTAGTGCAGCACTAACTGACCTTACCTAGTGCAGCACTAACTGACCTTACCTAGTGCAGCACTAACTGACCTTACCTAGTGCAACACTAACTGACCTTACCTAGTGCAGCACTAACTGACCTTACCTAGTGCAGCACTAACTGACCTTACCTAGTGCAACACTAACTGACCTTACCTAGTGCAGCACTAACTGACCTTACCTAGTGCAGCACTAACTGACCTTACTTCGTGCAACACTAACTGACCTTACCTAGTGCAGCACTAACTGACCTTACCTAGTGCAACACTAACTGACCTTACCTAGTGCAGCACTAACTGACCTTACCTAGTGCAGCACTAACTGACCTTACCTAGTGCAACACTAACTGACCTTACTTCGTGCAACACTAACTGACTTTACCTAGTACAGCACTAACTGACTTTACCTAGTACAGCACTAACTAACCTTACCTAGTGCAGAACTAACTGACCTTACCTAGTGCAGCACTAACTGACCTTACCTAGTGCAGCATTAACTGACCTTACCTAGTGCAGAACTAACTGACCTTACCTAGTGCAGAACTAACTGATCTTACCTAGTGCAGCACTAACTGACCTTACCTAGTGCAGAACTAACTGATCTTACCTAGTGCAGAACTAACTGACCTTACCTAGTGCAGAACTAACTGACCTTACCTAGTGCAGAACTAACTGACCTTACCTAGTGCAGCACTAACTGACCTTACTTAGTGCAGAACTAACTGACCTTACCTAGTGCAGCACTAACTGCCCTTCCTAGTGCAGCACTAACTGACCTTACCTAGTGCAGCACTAACTAACCTTACTTAGTGCAGAACTAACTGACCTTACTTAGTGCAGAACTAACTGACCTTACCTAGTGCTTCACTAACTGACCTTACTTAGTGCAGCACTAACTGACCTTACCTAGTGCAGCACTAACTGACCGTACCTAGTGCAGAACTAACTGACCTTACCTAGCCTCCAGGTTGTCTCAATAGGAGGAGTAGAATAACACACACACACACACACACACACGCACGCACGCACGCACGCACGCACGCACGCACGCACACACACACACACACACACACAAACACAGACAGACAGACAGACAGACAGACAGACAGACAGACAGACAGACAGACAGACAGAAACAAAAAGACACACAAACATACACGTGCACAAAGATACACACACAGACACAAACAAAAGAATGCCTACTGCCTACTATGCAGTTTCAGTCTTACCTCACTGTGTACAACAGTTTCAGTCTATAGAACAGGAACAGGTACAGCTGCGTAGCTCCCACCACAGTACTAGAACGTCATCTGCATGATTATTAAAGGGATAGTGTGAGATGTTGGCGTACTAGCTGCTCCTGTAGACTTCCAGTCATTGCACTAACGCTAGTTATCAATGGTTCCAGACACTGCATTTAACTTCCTTCAAACTGCACACAGAGACAGAAAGATTGGAATCCATGATTTCATCTGACTCTGGGTAAGTAGAAAACAAGGGTTAAGGTTGTTTGGGGTTCTTTTGGGAACTTTGGGGTTCTTTTAGGTACTCTAGGTTTTTGGGGGGGGTACTTTGAGGTACTGTTGGGGTCTTTTGTGTACCTGTTTGGGTTATTTGGGATGTTTGGAGTTGTTTGGGATGATTAGTAGGACCCCCCAAAAAAGGTTTTAATCGCCAAAATCTTACCCTATTCCTTTAATGACTATTGTTTCAACAGAGGGACACACTTAGTCCTCTACTTATTCTGTCTATATTCTGTCCTGGACCATTGCTTCCTCATTGAGGGAAGAGATTTTGACTCACATCATAAAATAATATTTCCACCATCATCTACAGCCCTAAATAGAAATATCTACTGGGACTCATCTAACAGATGGGCTGGTCCCAAACCTCAGTGAAGTGGTCAGAGTCTGGGCTTATTGGATCTCAGGGACTGTACGTGCCACTAAAATGGAACCAAGACTCCAGTGGACCACTTGGTCCCCTACCCAGGGCCTTGCTGATCTCCTTCTATCTAACTGTCTGTACTACCTCGGGCCTTGTTTATCTCCTCCTATCTGATGTGAACAAGGCCCTGGGTAGTACAGACAGTCAGATAGGAGGAGATAAACAAGACCAATCAAAAGGAATGCAGTTGGAGTCATACTCAGGCTTAGACACAGATGTGTAACTTGGATCCCAGATGGGTCTGCTTCACATCGATGACTCCTCTGTCTCTCTCCCTCTCCCTCTCCCTCTCCCTCTCCCTCTCCCTCTCCCTCTCTCTCCAGCCTCTCTTGCTCTCTACTTAGGACATCCTCGCTACTCATGCTGAAGAGAAAGAGAGCAATGAACTTACTACCCCTTAAAACTGTGATCAGGTTTAATGTCGTAATGATACAATGATGAAAGAGGAGGTTCAAATGGGACCCAGGGCTCCATTGCTACCCTGAGGGCCAAGACAGATTCCCAGGCCGACCTGGTCCTTACCCCCTGTCTGTACCCACCGACCCCAGCCCTGGACCGGCCCTGACTCCCCCCCTCGATCCTCCCACTCCTCTAGGTGGGCCGGCCTGGCAGGCACACTGACATTTCCAATTGATGAGATTAGCAGAGACACTCAAGACCATGGCTCCCTGCCCCTGTCAAGGCCAGGAGCCAAAATCCTCCCTCCCTCCTCTCCTCCACCTTCTCCTCTGCTTTCCTATACCAAAGTTGACTATGTTCCTCTCTCCCTATTGGCCCTATGAGGCGGAAAGACCAACAATTGATCAAAGAAGATTCTATGAGCTTTTTGTACAGAGGTTATGGATGGGCGTCTGTAGGAATTGATATGATGTATGTGTCTACTGTATCTCATAGGAACCAGCTGTTTATCATCTTATTGCCTGCTGTGTGTCTGTTTTGTGAAGAGAGTTGGCAGTGGGGACATTGGGGGCCAGTGGAGGACACACAGAGATGTGTTGATTTGTCTCTGGGCCCCTGGTGTAAACAGTTGGCCCCTGGTCTACTGAAGTATACACAGTCCAGTCCAGGCAGGGAATCACATCATAGATTAGCTAGTGAAGCCATCCAACAGCAGCTAACCAGTTCTCTTTGGTTTCTGTTCCAACACCAATACCAGGCCTTTCATCTGCTCTGCTCTTTATCTTCTGGTTGGAGGCGGCCATGTTTCTGAGAGGGAGCTATCACTGAGTTTCCTCTCCGCCTTCACTACAGAGATAAGCAACTATACACATTATACACACGCACAAATGGACGCACGCATGCATACACGCATGAGCACACACACACACACGTAACCGATGTGAAATGGCTAGCTAGCTAGCGGGGTACGCGCTAATAGCGTTTCAATCGGTGACGTCACTCGCTCTGAGACCTTGAAGTAGTTATTCCCCTTGCAGAGGCTTTTGTGGAGCGATGGGTAACGATGCTTCGTGGGAGGCAGTTGTTGATGTGTGCAGAGGGGGCGAGGAGAGGGACGGAAGCAATGCTGTTACACATACATACGTGTGAACACACATATTCTTCCTTTAGCACTGGTGTGACTGAACAGTAAATGTGGAAGTCAACCCTATAGAGAAATTGGGTTTTATAATGTCCATGTAATCTCAGTCTACTGTAGCACCTCTCAGACATCAGGAAACAGTTGGCTAGCTGATCACTTATTATGGGCCTCAATGCCCCTCAATACATCTGTCTGTCCCCCATCACGTTGTGCCTTTCCTGTTGTTGCTGTTTACAGTAACCCTGTCAGCTCTCGTGTTTACTGTGTTGTAATGATGACATGTAAACCTAACCGTTAAACAATAATACAATGAAGAATAACGTGAGCTAAAATTATAATTGTATCCTTTCAGATCATTACTCAATATTTGGACGGAAGCAAATCACCTTGCATGATGTCATATCCTATACCTATGCCTGAGGGCGGCAGGTAGCCTAGTGGTTAGAGCGTTGGGCAAGCAACCTTACAGTTGCTAGATTGAATCCCCGAGCTGACAAGGTTAAAATCTGTCGCAAGGCAGTTAACCCACTGAGCGCTGAAGATGTGGATGTTGATTATGGCAGCCCCCTGCACCTCTCTATTTCAGAGGGATTGGGTTAAATGCAGAAGACACATTTCAGTTGAAGGCATTCAGATGTAAAACTGACTAGGTATCCCCCTTTCCCTATATAAAAGCTAAGTCTGCATACAAACAGAGTGAATAACTTAGAGTGTACTGTAGACATTCAATACATCACTGGCCTAAGGACCTACTTAGTGAAACATAGTCACTTGTTTTAAGTGGTATTCTTCCTGACATGCACAGTGCACACATGAGAAACCATGTTTGAGTTTCTCTTTATTTCATTTTAGCAACATAACCATCAAAAGCTAGCTAGCATCCTACCAGTTAGGTAGCTAGCATCCTACCAGTTAGCTAGCTAATAGCCTACCAGTTAGCTAGCTAGTAGCCTATCAGTTAGCTAGCTAGCAGTCTGCCAGTTAGCTAGATAGCAGTCTGCCAGTTAGCTAGATAGGAGCCTACCAATTAGCTAGCTAATAGCCTACCAGTTAGTTAGCTAGTAGCCTATCAGTTAGCTAGATAGTAGTCTGCCAGTTAGCTAGATAGCAGTCTGCCAGTTAACTAGATAGCAGTCTGCCAGTTAACTAGATAGCGGCCTACCAATTAGCTAGAAAGCTTAATAGTCCATTCCAGTCTACAGTATAGTTAGCTAGTTTTTAATTCAACTCACCAGGTCACAGATAGAACAATGAGCCAGATATTTCACCAAATGTATAAATGTGAAGAATTCGGTTGGCATTTCCACTCAATACCAAATATGGTGATGAGAGGAAGCTCAGTGGGAGAAGATGTAAGAAGATGGACTCTGGCAGACATTCTGCACATTTTCTCATCGATGAAACGTTTGATCTCAATACAGTTTTCTGTTTCCAAAACTAGAATGTTATGGACAGAGAGGACTAAGCTTTGTAGACTTTACTCTTTGCCAAAGTGTAAAAAAAATGTAGTACTTTAGAAGGAGCGCAAGGCGAATTGAGATATTGCACACACACACTTCACAGAGTAGGCGTTCCCTAATGAAAATATGCAAATACATGCTAGAACGCGTCAGCTCGTGTTTGGCTCTGCCCATCTCCTTGCTTGTTCTGCCAACCATGATTAATTTGCTTCCATTGGAAACGACTTGCTGTGGTCTATTTTAGGGTTAGTTATATACATCTTTGACCAGGTTTCAGCTTCATCTTTCAGCCCAGCATCCCAAGACCACACCTCAGGGATGTCAACATTCTGTTGTGGTTGTGCTTTCCGGCCTGGGGAATCAGGGAAAGGAAGGCCTATCATCACACAATGGCCACAGTGTTACCAGGGTTACCAGACTGGGATGGAATACATGGTACTTTATTTTAAGGGTCCGTAATAAACCATTTACAAGGCATTTATAACAAAACAGTAACAAAAAGGTTTTCAACTGGGATAAAATACACAACTACCATTGGACAAAGGAGCTAATTGCCATATTTAAGGAAGCGGATCATATTTAAGGAAGCCGAGGGTAAGTAGATAATAAGTTTGAGGGTAAGTAGATAATGAGTTTGAGGGTAAGTAGGTAATGAGTGTGAGGGTAAGTAGATAATGAGTTTGAGGGTAAGTAGATAATGAGTTTGAGGGTAAGTAGGTAATGAGTGTGAGGGTAAGTAGATAATGAGTTTGAGGGTAAGTAGATAATGAGTTTGAGGGTAAGTAGATAATGAGTTTGAGGGTAAGTAGATAATGAGTTTGAGGGTAAGTAGATAATGAGTTTGAGGGTAAGTAGATAATGAGTTTGAGGGTAAGTAGATAATGAGTTTGAGGGTAAGTAGATAATAAGTTTGAGGGTAAGTAGATAATGAGTTTGAGGGTATGTAGATAATGAGTTTGAGGGTAAGTAGATAATGAGTTTGAGGGTAAGTAGATAATACGTTTGAGGGTAAGTAGATAATGAGTTTGAGGGTAAGTAGATAATGAGTTTGAGGGTAAGTAGATAATGAGTTTGAGGGTAAGTAGATAATAAGTTTGAGGGTAAGTAGATAATGAGTTTGAGGGTAAGTAGATAATGAGTTTGAGGGTAAGTAGATAATGAGTTTGAGGGTAAGTAGATAATAAGTTTGAGGGTAAGTAGATAATGAGTTTGAGGGTAAGTAGATAATGAGTTTGAGGGTAAGTAGATAATGAGTTTGAGGGTAAGTAGATAATAAGTTTGAGGGTAAGTAGATAATGAGTTTGAGGGTAAGTAGATAATAAGTTTGAGGGTAAGTAGATAATGAGTTTGAGGGTATGTAGATAATGAGTTTGAGGGTAAGTAGATAATGAGTTTGAGGGTAAGTAGATAATAAGTTTGAGGGTAAGTAGATAATGAGTTTGAGGGTAAGTAGATAATGAGTTTGAGGGTAAGTAGATAATGAGTTTGAGGGTAAGTAGATAATAAGTTTGAGGGTAAGTAGATAATGAGTTTGAGGGTAAGTAGATAATGAGTTTGAGGGTAAGTAGATAATGAGTTTGAGGGTAAGTAGATAATAAGTTTGAGGGTAAGTAGATAATGAGTTTGAGGGTAAGTAGATAATGAGTTTGAGGGTAAGTAGATAATGAGTTTGAGGGTAAATAGATAATACGTTTGAGGGTAAGTAGATAATGAGTTTGAGGGTAAGTAGATAATAAGTTTGAGGGTAAGTAGATAATGAGTTTGAGGGTAAGTAGAGAATGAGTTTGAGGGTAAATAGATAATACGTTTGAGGGTAAGTAGATAATGAGTTTGAGGGTAAGTAGATAATAAGTTTGAGGGTAAGTAGATAATGAGTTTGAGGGTAAGTAGATAATGAGTTTGAGGGTAAGTAGAGAATGAGTTTGAGGGTAAGTAGATAATGAGTTTGAGGGTAAGTAGATGAGTTTGAGGGTATGTAGATAATGAGTTTGAGGGTAAGTAGATAATGAGTTTGAGGGTATGTAGATAATGAGTTTGAGGGTAAGTAGATAATAAGTTTGAGGGTAAGTAGATAATGAGTTTGAGGGTAAGTAGATAATAAGTTTGAGGGTAAGTAGATAATGAGTTTGAGGGTAAGTAGATAATGAGTTTGAGGGTAAGTAGATAATGAGTTTGAGGGTAAGTAGATAATGAGTTTGAGGGTAAGTAGATAATGAGTTTGAGGGTAAGTAGATAATGAGTTTGAGGGTAAGTAGATAATGAGTTTGAGGGTAAGTAGATAATGAGTTTGAGGGTAAGTAGATAATGAGTTTGAGGGTAAGTAGAGAATGAGTTTGAGGGTAAGTAGATAATAAGTTTGAGGGTAAGTAGATGAGTTTGAGGGTATGTAGATAATGAGTTTGAGGGTAAGTAGATAATGAGTTTGAGGGTAAGTAGAGAATGAGTTTGAGGGTAAGTAGATAATGAGTTTGAGGGTAAGTAGATGAGTTTGAGGGTATGTAGATAATGAGTTTGAGGGTAAGTAGATAATGAGTTTGAGGGTATGTAGATAATGAGTTTGAGGGTAAGTAGATAATGAGTTTGAGGGTAAGTAGAGAATGAGTTTGAGGGTATGTAGATAATGAGTTTGAGGGTAAGTAGATAATACGTTTGAGGGTAAGTAGATAATGAGTTTGAGGGTAAGTAGATAATGAGTTTGAGGGTAAGTAGATAATGAGTTTGAGGGTATGTAGATAATGAGTTTGAGGGTAAGTAGATAATAAGTTTGAGGGTAAGTAGATAATGAGCGAAAGAGGTGGATCAGGTGTCAATTAGACAATCATTCAAGTTGAATACAAAGTGTCAAGTCTCTCCTGACACTTGTTGTGAAAAGGATAGCTAACATAATTCCTGAGAATAAGAATAGCCTACATTATCTTGTGTAGTTTTCAGTCACAGAGTGGCCTGTTGCTTTTCGACATCTGTGGCTTTTTAACCTCGGTCACCCTAACTTCACAATATAGTGCAGCACTGTTACATTCACCAGAACTAAAGTCAACAGGCGGGAAAAGCAGGGCACAACCAAAATCCCATTCTAGCATGCCAGCCCAATTCAGTTCACAGTTGCAGCTCCAGATATTATTGTACTGAATTCTTCAGTGGTCTGAAAGCGTTCCCACATACTGCAGAACCACCACAGGATCCCCTCTACAGCTACACCGCTTGGGAAAGCATTTTCTCTGCTCTCTCTCTTTCCCTCCTTTTTTTCATCTGGAGAGAAAATCGAGACTGAGTTTATTTGTGTTTTGGAGGGGGGAGACGGTTGCCATGGAGACACACCGAGGTTCTCAGACTTGGTGCATTCCAGTTTTATTTTCGAACCTTCTTACTTTTTATATCATACAGACAGAGAGAGAGCAAGTGAGAGAGAGATAGTGAGATAGAGAGAGAGATAGAGAAAGGCTGTCTTAAATTTAAATCCCCATGTCCCCCTTCGAGAGGTTGGAGAGGAAGTTAGTTGTCTTGGTCTCTATTCTCCAATGGCCTTCATGAGTCCTATATTTTTGATCTCAGTAAAGGCTCTGTGCTGGTTTTGATTCAGATTGAGGGATGTTGTTGTATGTGTCAAACTGCTTTGCTTTATCTTGGCCAGGTCGCAGTTGCAAATGAGAACGTGTTTTCAACTTGCCTACCTGGTTAAATAAAGGTGAAATAAAATAAATAAAAAATAAATGTCTGAGCTGTCAGTTTATAGAGAACGACGTAACAGAGATCAGATTAGATTGTTTGAAGCTCTGTTATACAGGACACTAATGGAACTGGATCCCAAATGACTTGAAATCTATCCGACCTCTCATTGAGAAGATATGTGATTAGCACTTTATTATGGGTTTCCATGTTAGCCACAAGACTGGAGCACAGCAGGACAGGCAGTGATAGGGTTGGGGTTGCCAGATATGTGGTTTTAAAATCCCCACCAAAAGAAACCCTATTTGATTGGTTGAGACAGTATTTTATCAGAGGAAACCACAGTAACAACCGTCCTGGTTCCTTCCAACAGAGAAGAATGTTGTTCGCTTAAAAGTATTCTCCCCTTGAACGAGTTTAAAGGAAACTCATTCTGAGGGGACAATACTAGTTCAAATGAGTTTATTATCCGATGATCTTTGTAACCTCACTGTTATAGAAGTGTTCAGCACTGTGGTGGTTTATTCATGAACAATAATCATCTGAGCTCCACATGATTTTGGATATTTAATTGACTGCAGATTTGTTTTTGCATCAAACCGAACATGTACAGTATATTTTAGCAGGGAAGGAACAAACGGCATTAGTAATCAACTCATTTTTAGGCCTGCCCGGGTTTGTCAAATTCTCCTCTGTTTTCTTTTCTCTCTCAATCATCCTCATAAATGCACCTCCGGAACCTTATGGATGGAGTCTGTTCAATGTCCCACCAGTTAGCACTGCAATGAGATGTTCTAGAATTCACAGGAGGCTTCTGGAACTGCCAGAACCACATCAGAGAGAGTGATTCAAACATTTCAGCAAACGAGATGACGAGGATATCTTCATGCAGTTAGAATGGAAAACAGCACATAAGGGAAAGTACAGAGAGGGGAAATAGTGTAACCACCACCCGTCACTGGCCAGGGGTGAACCCTGCCATGGTGCTCTGCTCTGTGGAGTATCAGCCTGCGAGCTACGCCTAACTGCTTAACATCTGAAAGCCTAATGGCAGAGTAAATACTCTCTCTCAGATTGGTCTCTATGGTGAAGCAGTGAGTTAGCATGTTTAACTAATGTGTGTTTTTCATTACTGTATGGTTCTCATAATCGCAGACCCAGATGCATCCCAAATGACACCCTGTGCCCTATGTAGTGTAGTGCACTACTTTAAGCCAAGCCCCATAGGGCTCTGGTCAAAATTAGTGCATTATGTAGGGAATAGGGCGCTATTTGAGACGTAGACCCATACTCTGTAGCCTACTTCTGTACTGAATTACTGGTGCTTTCCGGAGTTCTGTCATACATAATAGGCCGGTTTTATGAAAGACATCGTAAACAGCAGACCACAAATGCAACCACCAGAGTTCTATCAACATTGGTGAGAGAGAGAAGTCAGCTAACAAAATACTCCCTGTCACCTTTCGCGAGACTCTAAATAAAGCTCCTTAAGACCTACATCAGAGATCAACACCAGAGACCTACATCAGAGACCTACATCAGAGACCTACATCAGAGATCAACACCAGAGACCAACACCAGAGACCAACACCAGAGACCAACACCAGAGACCTACATCAGAGATCAACACCAGAGGCCAACACCAGAGACCAACACCAGAGACCTACATCAGAGATCAACACCAGAGACCAACATCAGAGATCAACACCAGAGACCAACATCAGAGATCAACACCAGAGACCTACATCAGAGATCAACAACAGAGACCTACATCAGAGATCAACACCAGAGACCAACACCAGAGACCAACATCAGAGATCAACAACAGAGACCTACATCAGAGACCTACATCAGAGATCAACAACAGAGACCTACATCAGAGATCAACACCAGAGACCTACATCAGAGACCTACATCAGAGACCTACATCAGAGATCAACACCAGAGACCAACACCAGAGACCAACACCAGAGACCAACACCAGAGACCTACATCAGAGATCAACACCAGAGACCAACACCAGAGACCTACACCAGAGACCAACACCAGAGACCTACACCAGAGACCTACATCAGAGACCTACATCAGAGACCAACACCAGAGACCTACATCAGAGATCAACACCAGAGACCAACACCAGAGACCAACACCAGAGACCTACATCAGAGACCAACATCAGAGACCTACATCAAAGACCTACATCAGAGATCAACACCAGAGACCAACACCAGAGACCTACACCAGAGACCAACATCAGAGACCTACATCAAAGACCTACATCAGAGACCAACACCAGAGACCAACATCAGAGATCAACACCAGAGACCAACACCAGAGACCAACACCAGAGATCAACATCAGAGATCAACATCAGAGATCAACACCAGAGACCAACATCAGAGATCAACACCAGAGACCAACATCAGAGATCAACACCAGAGACCAACATCAGAGACCAACATCAGAGATCAACACCAGAGACCAACATCAGAGATCAACATCAGCGACCTACATCAGAGACCAACATCAGAGATCAACACCAGAGACCAACACCAGAGACCAACACCAGAGACCAACATCAGAGATCAACACCAGAGACCAACATCAGAGATCAACACCAGAGACCAACACCAGAGACCAACACCAGAGACCAACACCAGAGACCTACATCAGAGACCTACATCAGAGATCAACACCAGAGACCAACACCAGAGACCTACATCAGAGACCTACACCAGAGACCAACACCAGAGACCAACATCAGAGATCAACATCAGAGATCAACACCAGAGACCAACACCAGAGACCTACATCAGAGACCTACACCAGAGATCAACACCAGAGACCAACACCAGAGACCAACACCAGAGATCAACATCAGAGATCAACATCAGAGATCAACACCAGAGACCAACACCAGAGACCTACACCAGAGACCTACATCAGAGACCAACATCAGAGATCAACACCAGAGACCAACACCAGAGACCAACATCAGAGATCAACACCAGAGACCAACATCAGAGATCAACATCTGCTCATTATTATTATTATATAATATAATATAATAATATAATATAATATAATATAATATAATATAATATAATAATATAATTATTATATTATATATTATATTATATATTATATTATATTATAATATTATTATTAACCTTTTATCCAGCTTATCTCACAAGGGAGACCTGGACAAGAGGGCAGTTCATTAAAAAAACCTCTGTTATTGATCTTTTATTTCAAAATTCCGTGGGGCCGAGAGAACACTTTGCCATTTAAAGTGAATTTCCTGCGGTTCTACACATTTTTTTTTCTCCACAGATGGAGAGAATATGTTGTGGTTTTAAAGCAAATTTCCTGCAATTCCAGCCTGGTCTCATAAGGAGCTGAGGGAACTCAGGATGAAGGCCTTTCTTAACATGAACTCCTCACGCCATTTCACTAGATAGAGGAGAATGGTTAATGGGAGAAACAGTGGCCACTGCTGTTTCTGTACAGAAGACTAAGGGCTGGATTAAATCCGTATTGCAGAAGGATCCGCACTATAGCTTGATTTAAATATAAAGGCAATGTTCCGGCGTTCGCGGATACGACATTCACGGTAAACGCTGCATATGTCGGCTCAATCGGAAATTACCTTTACATTATTTTAACGTGGATCTTCCGCGAGACTTCCGCGATATGGAATGAATCCAGCCCTGAGACGATGCATACCGTGTTTCAAGCTTCCCTCTGGTCTGCTAGTCCACCAGAACCTCTGTCTGTTGGATCAAAGCCGACGGACGGTCCCACAATATGAACAACTTCCACAATCACTGGAGAGGAATCAATACAAAGTCAATACTATCCAGGTGGACTATCATAGCCCAATAATAATTCCCCTAAATGAATCCTACATTAGACTAGTTATTCTATTAGTGGAACTACTGTTCAGGGCCAGGGTTGTTAGCTTGTCCATTTGCATGACTTATGAGTGACAAAAATAGCGGAGACATGCAATTTCCTGCAGTTTGTGAAGCATGGGTACAGTGATTGATCTGAAAGGGGATTTATGTGGCGTATACGACAGGATGGAAATGAATACCTTCAGAGCTCTGGTAGCTAGAAGATTACTTACATACTGTACAGCACGCTACAGTGTCCAGGGTTTAAATACAATTTCAGTTGAGATTCAAACCAACCATAAAGCTTTTCAAATAATCAAAAGAAAACCACTGTGTCATTTGAAATTGCCTGTTAAAGTGGAGGAGTGCAGGACCTTCTGAATGGTGGGGGTTGTCATGGAGAACTTTCTGGTGTACTGTAGCAGTATGTCCTCCTCAATGGTACACTAAGCCATAAAGGAGACCCTATAATTCTTAATCAAAATAAATATCCTCTCTCCCTTACGAAAAACGATTGCAGTTAGAGTGCAGTATAACTGCAGTTAGAGTGCAGTATAACTGCAGTATAGAGTGCAGTACACGGCAGTTATTTTGCAATTACTGCATCCAAAATACCACAGTCGACTGCAGTTACTGCACTTTTACTGCAGTTTCAAAACGGCAATATTTTTTTCCCCCTCCTTTCTTTCTTCCCTCCTTCACTCCTTCACTCCCTCCTTCCCCATCTCCTTACTTCCCTCCTTCCCTCTTTTACTCCTTCACTCCCTCCTTCCCCCTCTCCTTACTTCACTCCTTCACTCCATCCTGACTCCCTCTGCTCTGTGGAACCTCGCCATAACACCATAACAACACCTTTAAACTAATGTCTATTCAAAGTTCACCACTTATCAGGACTATTTAGAGTTGTGAATTCAATGCTGACTTTTCCTCTGTCTTTGTAGGCTACCCAGAGTAGATTGCCGGGAAATGAGTGGTACCATTGATAGAAGCCAGTTCTTTAGGCATGACTTTTCACACACCTACAACAGAAACCTTCAGGACTGTCACGACTGCTGAGCTCTTTTCAAACAGGAGAGCACTGATGATGTCATCCTTCAATAATCTTTGGTTACCATGGCAGAAACACACAGAGACCCAAGTCTTCCCCAGAGAGACTGTCTGCTCCTGAAATATAACCCTGTGAGGACAAACTGGCACCACAAATGGGCCCTAGAACATGGACAATATGACCAGAAGTTGTACAATTGTGCTAAAATGATTTATGGAGCCCGCTCTGTTGATCTAGCCAGAAATGGGTCTTGAATCTAGGCCTATTTTGTGACTGACTGACTACCTTTTATGTTGAGGCCAAAACGGTGGGTAAATGAGTGGTTTGGGACTCACCGTCTCAGTCTCAGCGCAGTGTGGGAACTGCCTTCAGATTCTAGGATAGAGAGTTTGTTTGGCCGACGATGGCCTTGAGCTGGCCAAACCCACAAATAAGAGTAGACACATTCAGTTCCTCAACATTATAAATTAACAAAAAAGTTTGTGCGAGTTTTAATTTTTGCTGCAGAAAATATATAGTAACTCTCTAACCAATATAAATCTCCAATAGTACAGTAATAAAACAACGTGTGCTTGTATTATTGATAAATGTATCCCTGCAGTGTATACGAATCTCAGCATTTGTAGGTTATTGGATAGAAAATGTGATGGCAGGTGTTATTAACTAGAAAGTCAGCAACCAATCGGTACCTCTCAATGTTCCGTATTTTGATCAATAACAAGGCTTTTGCTTTATGAAACAAAACCTACAACTCCAAGTTTTTACACTGTATTTTGGGGTGATTTTGGGGCCAAGGAGAGGGGAGTAGATGTACTGTAAATTAACAAATAATTTTATACAGGCTTCAGCACAATGAAGGAATTGTATGGTTTTGATTTCTTGCTGTCTGAGGAAATCCACTGCAGATAAAACAAAGCATAAATATTCAAGAAACACTTCCACCTTGCGCATATATTTTCTCTCTCTTTCTCTCTCTTTCTCTTTCCTTCTGTCTTTCTTGACAGGTCATTCACACAAATCACTGGAGACACCCAGGGAGCTAGGCTATCAATAAAATATTGAAATAGGCTCTTTTTATTCCGCCATTCTGATAGTAGGTAGACCTATACTCTTATTGACAGTTGTTGATGTCATAAAACGCTGTGGATAGTCTGCGTTTTATTGGTCCTAATATCTACATCTAGTGTGTTTATATCTGTATTTATTATGGATCTCCATTAGTTCCTGCCGAAACAGAAGATACGCTTCCTGGGGTCCAGCAACATTATTGTACCTTCTCAAGAAGTAATGTTTATTAACTAATGTCCAGAGCTTTTCCTGGTCAGGTCATGTGTTCAGGGAAACCTCCTGGTTCTACTCATAAGGCATTCAAAACATGAATTGTATAGCAAAGGGCTATTGCCTTAGTGTGGAGATAATTGGAGACATTATGTTTAATCATAAAACACCCTGTGATGGTAATCAGGGCTCCTTCCTGTCAACGTTTATTAGCAGGAAAGACAAATCACCTTTAAAACACATCTGTTTTGAAAACTTTGTTTTACAACTGTAGTAGCAGCAACAGCAGCACAGTATTTAATGCCCTCGTCTAGAGTGTTCTGGAATGCTCCGTATTACACCAGTAGCCACAGACCAAGGACCTACAGTGGGGCAAAAAAATAATTTTGTCAGCCACCAATTGTGCAAGTTCTCCAACTTAAAAAGATGAGAGAGACCTGTATTTTTTTAATCATAGGCACACTTCAAATATGACAGACAAAATGAGAAAAAAAATCCAGAAAATCACATTGTAGGATTTTTTATGAATTTATTTGCAAATTATGGTGGAAAATAAGTATTGATAAAAAATAAATAAATTGTATTTCATTGATAAAATGTTGTATTGCATTGATAAGAGACAGTATTCCATTGATGACAAGCCACCTGGGTCTGACAACTTTTAAAAAATATATATATTTTTTTATTTTTTTATTTCACCTTTATTTAACCAGGTAGGCTAGTTGAGAACAAGTTCTCATTTGCAACTGCGACCTGGCCAAGATAAAGCAAAGCAGTGTGACATAGACAACAACACAGAGTTACACATGGAGTAAACAAACAAGCCAATAAAACAATAAACAAATCGATGACACAGTAGAAAAAATAAAGTCTATATACAGTGTGTGCAAATGGCATGAGGAGGTAGGCAATAATAGGCCATAGGAGCGAATAGTTACAATTTAGCAGATTAACACTGGAGTGATAAATGAGCAGATGATGATGTGCAAGTAGAGATACTGGTGTGCAAAAGAGCAGAAAAGTACATCAAATAAAAACAGTATGGGGATGAGGTAGATAGATTGGGTGGGTGGGCTATTTACAGATGGACTATGTACAGCTGCAGCGATCGGTTAGCTGCTCAGATAGTTGATGTTTAAAGTTGGTGAGGGAAATAAATGTCTCCAACTTCAGCGATTTTTGAAATTCGTTCCAGTCACTGGCAGCAGAGAACTGGAAGGAAAGGCGGCCAAATGAGGTGTTGGCTTTGTGGATGATCACTGAAATATACCTGCTGGAACATGTGCTACGGGTGGGTGTTGTTATCGTGACCAGTAAACTGAGATAAGGCGGAGCTTTACCTAGCAGACTTATAGATGACCTGGAGCCAGTGGGTCTGGCGACGAATATGTAGCGAGGGCCAGCCGACTACAGCATACAGGTCGCAGTGGTGGGTGGTATAAGGTGATTTGGTAACAAAACGGATGGCACTGTGATAGACTGCATCCAGTTTGCTGAGTAGAGTGTTGGAAGCTATTTTGTAGATGACATCGCCGAAGTCGAGGATCAGTAGGATAGTCCGTTTTACTAGGGTAAGTTTGGCGGCATGAGTGAATGAGGCTTTGTTTGCAAAATAGAAAGCCGATTCTAGATTTGATTTTTGATTGGAGATGTTTAATATGAATCTGGAAGGAGAGTTTACAGTCTAGCCAGACACCTAGGTATTTATAGTTGTCCACATATTCTAGGTCGGAACCGTCCAGGGTGGTTATGCTAGTCAGGGGGCGGGTGCGGGAACGGTTGAAAAGCATGCATTTGGTTTTACTAGCGTTTAAGAGCAGTTGGAGGCCACGGAAGGAGTGTTATATGGCATTGAAGCTCGTTTGGAGGTTAGTTAGCACAGTGTCCAAGGAAGGGCCAGAAGTATACAGAATGGTGACATATTTACAATGTGCAGGGAGTGGTGGAGGTAGATATTTATAGGGGTAAGCTGAATAGGCAACACGATATAAGATAAACAGAGTAGCAGCAGCTCGTATGTGAGTGTGTGTGCGTTAGAATCAGTGTAAATGTATGTGCATATTATATGAGCATATAAACCATTAATTAAACCACACATGAATAATGTGGAAATTGAGCAAGTTGAGAAGACTAAACTGTTTGGAGTAACCCTGGATTGTAAAACTGTCATGGTCAAAACATGTTAATACAACAGTATAGCTAAGTATAGCTTCTTTACAACACTATCAACAAGGCAGGTCCTACAGGCCCTAGTTTTGTCACAGCTGGACTATTGTCTAGTCTTGTGGTCAGGGGCCAGAAAATTCTCAGAACAGGGCAGCACGGCTGATCCTTAAATGTACACAGAGAGCTAACATTAATAATATGCATGTCAATTTCTCCTTGCTCAAAGTAGAGGAGAGATTGACTTCATCACTACTTGTATTTGTGAGAAGAATTGACATGTTGAAGGCACTGAGCTGTCTGTTTAAACTACTAGCGCACAGCTCAGATACCCATGCATACCCCACAAGACATGCCACCAGGGGTCTGTTTAAACTACTAGCCCACAGCTCAGATACCCATACATACCCCACAAGACATGCCACCAGGGGTCTGTTTAAACTACTAGCCCACAGCTCAGATACCCATGCATACCCCACAAGACATGCCACCAGAGGTCTGTTTAAACTACTAGCCCACAGCTCAGATACCCATACATACCCCACAAGACATGCCACCAGGGGTCTGTTTAAACTACTAGCCCACAGCTCAGATACCCATGCATACCCCACAAGACATGCCACCAGAGGTCTGTTTAAACTACTAGCCCACAGCTCAGATACCCATGCATACCCCACAAGACATGCCACCAGGGGTCTGTTTAAACTACTAGCCCACAGCTCAGATACCCATACATAACCCACAAGACATGCCACCAGAGGTCTGTTTAAACTACTAGCCCACAGCTCAGATACCCATACATACCCCATAAGACATGCCACCAGGGGTCTGTTTAAACTACTAGCCCACAGCTCAGATACCCATACATACCCCACAAGACATGCCACCAGAGGTCTGTTTAAACTACTAGCCCACAGCTCAGATACCCATACATACCCCACAAGACATGCCACCAGGGGTCTGTTTAAACTACTAGCCCACAGCTCAGATACCCATGCATACCCCACAAGACATGCCACCAGAGGTCTGTTTAAACTACTAGCCCACAGCTCAGATACCCATGCATACCCCACAAGACATGCCACCAGAGGTCTGTTTAAACTACTAGCCCACAGCTCAGATACCCATACATACCCCACAAGACATGCCACCAGAGGTCTGTTTAAACTACTAGCCCACAGCTCAGATACCCATACATACCCCACAAGACATGCCACCAGGGGTCTGTTTAAACTACTAGCCCACAGCTCAGATACCCATACATACCCCACAAGACATGCCACCAGGGGTCTGTTTAAACTACTAGCCCACAGCTCAGATACCCATACATACCCCACAAGACATGCCACCAGGGGTCTGTTTAAACTACTAGCCCACAGCTCAGATACCCATGCATACCCAACAAGACATGCCACCAGAGGTCTCTTCACACACACACTGGCCAAGACACACGCATACACACACACATGATAACATACAAACTATACACTGACGTACACATGGATCTTGTATTGTATATACTGTATGTGGTAGTAGAGTAGTGGCCTGAGGGCACACACTTAATGTGTTGTGACACCTGTTGTGAAATGTAATGTAATGTTTTTAATTGTATATAACTGCCTTCAATTTGCTGGACCCCAGGAACAGTAACTCCTGCCTTGGCAGTAGCTAATTGGAATCCATAATAAATCATTAGAAATAAATAAGAATTACAAATAGAAATACAAAATAGATTTTTTCAATTCATCAAATCTGACTCTACCCAGAGAGAACAGGAAGTAACTGTAGACAATCATCAACAGCACACCACCGTTTCATATCCTGTTTTGATGAATCTTCTCGTAACCATGGCACAGGACACACAAACCTGATAAATAATTACCCGTTGCCTAGCAAACCATCACTTTTACTCCTGTTGTTTGTTGGTTTTTTTTCTGACAAATAGCTGTGTTCCTGCCAACATTGTGCCCGGCTTGAAATGCCTCTTTATGACAACAGTTTGAGGGTGGTGGGTTTGAGTTGAGATAATTGTTTTCTGAACCTTTTCTCAAAGGATTCCATGCGATTATCCTATTATCCAATTATGAGAAACTTCTGTGAAATGTTCTTGTTACATGTTGGCTTTTATTGTAGATCACCTCACAAATACTAAACGCTCATATTAAACATTCACATTTTCTGTACATGCCTAGAACCCAGTAAAGACCAGGACAGATGCACTATTTACATGTTCCCATATTGGTGTCCAGAGAGTATGAGAGTGTATGTCTGCATGTGTGGGTAGTATATTTGTTTCGACTTCTTGACACATATCCAAGTCAAACACAAATTGAAGTTGTCTGTAGTCTGTAGTCTCTCACTTCTTGACACATATCCAAGTCAAACACAAATTGAAGCTGTCTGTAGTCTCTCACTTCTTGACACATATCCAAGTCAAACACAAATTGAAGTTGTCTGTAGTCTCTCACTTCTTGACACATATCCAAGTCAAACACAAATTGAAGTTGTCTGCAGTCTGACTTCATGCAGAGAGGCTCTGGAATGTTTTCTATGTGAGAAACTACACAGAAACACCAATCATAATACTATGATGCAATGTTGAACAGTCGCAAACAATTCAAGTTGTTGTTCGTGCAGTTGTCAACTCTTTCACAGAGTCAATTGTTTCTGTAACAACAAGGATGTAACCAACATTTTGATCTCTATGACTTGTTAGTCCTGGATCTGCTCTGAGGGGCTGGAGGGATAAAAGGAAGAAAACTAAGCCTCAGATAAAATGACATGATTACAAAGGACCTACATAAATCCCATAAACATGTCAAGTATAATAGTAAGAGCAAAAATGAGGGATTTTGGGTAAAAACTCTTTCAGGATATGACATGTTTAAATCCTACAGTATCTCAATAAAAAAGGGGATGCTTCTGCATTATCATTTAATCACCAGAGCTGCCACTGGTGTGACAACCAATCATACAGCTATGGAAGACGTTTGTAACATTTGAAGCATGGGTGTGGTACACAGTGGATACAGTCTGTCTGCTACTCAGTGATGTGTCATTACCCAGTTGATTGACAGCACAGGTGTTTATGGAGCCTATCAGGACAAGCTCTGATATGGTAGGAACATTAATCCGCCTAGCAACCTCATCAAAGCGTCGCTAGTGGCTCAAAGTTTCC